>NW_008652068.1:0-1165 GCF_000695815.1 Acanthisitta chloris | reverse complement strand
GTGTCCCTACTCACACATCTCTGTATGTGCATACATGAGTGAATATATGGACCAATTTCAAACACAAATTGGCACAGACAACATCATCAAAATGAGTTCCAGGTATTGAAAGGGTCAAAAACACGTGGCAGTTTTAACCTTATCCTCCAAATTGCCCACACACAGAAAGTCCTTAAGTCTGTGCTGAAATGTAGTCTTGATAACTTAAAAGAAAAGAAATATTAATTATGGGGCTTGACAAATCTCCTTAGCTTTTTGACTGTTACCTGCAGAGCAGTTGATAAAATGTTCAAGCCAATGGTATAAAGAAGTCAAATAATGATATTGTAGACTTAGAGGTTTATCCTGGGATTAATAAATTGCAGGAGTCCACAGTGAGTTGTGTTTGAAGGGATAGCAGCTGGATCCTTGAAAACAGATGGCCTTCCTTGTCTAAGTAGTCTTGATCTTGTCTAATCTTAAAAGCTAAGCAGGTTTGGGTCTGAAAGATCCACCAGAGAATATCTGACGCTCTAGGTTGTTACTTTTCTATAGCAGGAATTGCTGCTCATAATGTGATATGAAATTTTATGATAATTATATGAAAAGAAAGAAATAAATACAAAAATTATAGCTAGATTTTATATTTTTTTGTATTATTCCTGGTAGCATATTGCTAGAAATTTGCTGCATTCTCAGGGTGATAGGAAGTTAATAAAGGCTTCCTTTGCCTTAGTACATGATGCTTTATTCAAAAGGGAAAACATTACCAGCCTGTTGCTGTGGCCTGCAGCAGGAGTTTTGAGAAAGGCTGTTGGAGAACTGGAGGAAACAAAAAATTTCTAAAAATCCTAGATCCTCCATACTTGTTTCATAACTGGCATTTTTGGCTACAGTTAGTTGGGTTGGTTGGTTGGTTGGGTTTTTAACTATATTGAATATGCTTTTCTTGCAGATTTCTTAACATTCTGAGCTGTTAACACACTACATGACCTCAACATGCTAGAGCATGACCATTCAATCCCAATCACTCAACATCTGTGCATACAATAGTCCAGTTCAGAGCTACATATTTGTGACCTTAACAGAGCTGGGTACAGCCTGAGGAGGCTGCAGAGCTCTGCAGGGAAGGGAGGAAGGGAGGAAGGGCAGGAAGGGCAGGGAGGAAGGAAGGGAGGAAAGAAGG
>NW_008652067.1:12817-22257 GCF_000695815.1 Acanthisitta chloris | reverse complement strand
CATCCCTCCTGAACTGAGGGGCCCAGAACTGTACACAGTATTCAAGGTGTGGCCTCACCAGCGCCGAGTACAGGGGCAGAATCACCTCCCTGTTCCTGTTGAACACACTGTTCTTGATCCAGCCCAGGATGCATTGGCCTTCTTGGCCACCTGAGCACACTGCTGGCTTATGTTCAGCTTCCTGTCTATCTAAACTCCCAGGTCCCTTTCTGCCTGGCTGCTCTCCAGCCACTCTGTCCCCAGCCTGGAACGCTGCATGGGATTGGTATGGCCAAAGTGCAGGACCCGCACTTGGCCTTGTTAAACCTCATCCCATTGGAATCAGCCCATCTCTCCAGCCTATCCAGGTCCCTCAGCAGAGCCCTCCTGCCTTCCAGCACATCGACATTACCCCCCAACTTTGTGTCATCTGCAAACTTGCTAATGGTGCACTGCATCCCCACATCCAAATCATCAACAAAGGCGTCTGAGGATCAGCACAAAAGCACATCTCTGTATAAACCTGATAGTGTGTAGAAAAAAACCCTCCAAACCTCAATAACATACCTCCAAGTGAGAGGAAAGTTTATCAGCTCAAGCACTACACCAGGCTAATAAACATAATTAGTATCTTCACACAGCTCTCCTTGGTACCATGTAGACACAAAGTCTTGGTTGAGGTTCTACTGAAGAACAACTGAAAATACTCCAACACAGAACTAAAAACTGATGAAAATTTGACTTAAGATCTCAAAAAGCCAGTGGGTACTTTCCATCAAGCTAGTTCTGTTTAAATTGTTTATATTCTTCTTCCAGTTGCTTTTCTCTCGAGCTTTGTGCACTGCAAAAGCTAGTGACCAGTGTTGAGTTCTTCCATGACTCCTGAGGGAACACAGAGCTGCAAGAGGTGAAGTAAGGTCCTATATGCTGCAGTAATCACAGAATCCTGGAAAAGATCAGTGGCTTTGGATCTAGTCAGGAGGGACAAAGAAATGAGTTACTGCTCCATAAATCACAGAATGGAGGAAGACAGATGTAAGGAGTTTCAGAGGTCATATGATGAGACAAAATATAATGCCTATGTCATGTATGTGGATAATCCTACCTGGGTCATGCTGCCCAAGCAGATACCAGAAGCACACCAGGAAAAGGCACTTCCATTATACAGCCTGAGCTATTTAGTATCACTATCACTTCGTCACATGCCTCAAAATCACACACCTTTAAAAGGATCAGAAATCAAACTGAAGCTTTAATCTGTAATACATAAAACAATTTTTTAAGGTTATTTTACTATTCTTAATTTCTTTGGCAACTAGTATGGCAATACCATCCCATTATGTTTGACCACAGGCAACCTACTGATGGAAACTGAGGCAAAAAATACACTATTCCGCAATTAATCTGAAAATTAACACAGGAAACCCAAGGAGCTATCTCTACTAGTAGGTCCTGCAGAACATGAGATATGGTGTAAACTCTCAGCTGTAACAGCCTTGGAAAGGAAAAGGAGTGGATGTACACTTACATTGTGCCCATCACCAACAGGTGTCCCTTGAAAATAAACTATTCTGCAAACACAAGTTTTCCTCACAGGTTCATATTTCTTTCATTAGCTGTCAATCACCTCAGAAATTGAATGACTGAGGGAAGATTTTGCCAGTACTGGCAAAATTCTCGTCACTTCAAAAGGGTCCAGGATTTGCATTTTTTTTCTGGTCTGTTTTTCTCCTACACTTTCACCCAAAAGAGTTGAAAAGTATTTACCAAGTATCATATAATGTCCAAACATATATATATATGTATAAAAACATAAACTTAACACACCCGTGGGAGGGAAAAGTACACACAAATTCACTGACACCCCCAAAAGGAGCTTCTAGCCAAATGCTGGTGATCAATAAAACCTTTCTCACTAATCAACAGATTTCTTTCTGATTTCACCATAACTAGGTTTTTACCTCCGAGCTGAAATACTGTGAACTTCTCCTCATGTGCTCTCCTTCTGCCTCTCTCTTAAAAGACAAATCCCTACAAAACTGCCACTGCTAGTATGGCTGTGGATTAGATATCCTAAGGAACATGTGGAAATACCAACAAAAACTTAATCAGATTTAATAATATGCTTTTTGACAAAAAGTTCCAGTTACAACACTAACCTGGTTTTTCACACCTCAACTTTGAGACAAACATCACTGGTTTCAGGGTTAATTGGCTATTCGGATGTGCACACAGCAAACTCCCAACACCCTCAGAAAGGAGAGGGTGACAGTTTCTCTCACGCTGATCTGCATTCAGAAATGAAGAGAAGGAAACAATACACAGTAATTTATTTTTATGAATGTCAGGACTGACAGTGCACTTTAATTTCATATCCACCTCAAATTATATCTGAGCCAAATATTTCACTTTAAGAGCCCTGTTAAATCTACTCAAAGGCCTTGTTTTACGTGTTGGTGGGATAACTCACTATTTTTTTAGCTTTCAGGAATGGTAATTGCTGTAAATCTTGTAAATTAGCAGGAGTAGTACCAGCAAGACACTCTGTTAAAATTCATCCACACTGTTGCTGGAATATTTATTAGGCACTAAAATATTTAAAGGAAACCTACAATAATTCAAATTACATTTTACCTGAGAAAACCTTTCTTACAGCACTTCGCATTACTGTGTTGTCACTGCATAAGAAAGTGTTTAATTCAACTCTTGATCCTGAGTGGAAAGATTTCTCTCCATTAAATGGCTGAAACCATTATATAAACTGGGTAGTCCCTGTTGTGTTTTGCCAGTTCCAAACAATCGACACTGTCAACATTTGCACACACAATAGAAATCTCAGTACCATTTATAAGCTACTTAGCTCCTGATGGATTAGTGACCTTCAGAGGTCCTTCACCATGCTGCTGCTAGAGACATTACCTCTCCCATTTTCACATGATGATCACTCAATTTCTAGCACCCCTGTTGTGTCAGCATCACCTGTTCCAGTTTGAACCCGTTAGCTGACACTTACGTTACACTTTAATATTCACCTCACTCATTCCTCACTTCTTCCCCACTTTTCCTTTCCTAAAGCTCATTCATATTCTCTGCTCCAGCTGATGGTGACAAGAGTTGAGGCTTTGTACTTGTGCTGCAGCATCAACCCTGGCACAGCACAACAGCAACAGCTTCCCAGGCTGTGTCAACACTGGGAACAAGCACATAGGAGCAGCTTGAGATTGCCATGTGCTGCCCAGGAAGGTGGTGGAGTCACCATCCCTGAAGGTGTATAAGGAGAGACTGGATGTGGCACTTAGTGCCATGGACCAGTTGACATGGTGGTGTTAGGGCATAGGTTGGACTTGATGATCTCAGAGGTCTTTTCCAACCTCCCTCCCTCCTTCTCTTCCTCTTTTCCTTCCTCCTTTCTTCCCTCCCTCTCTCCTTTCCTTCCTTTCTCCCTCTCTTCCTTCCTCCCTATACAGCAGCTCATGGACTAACACACCAGTTTCCAATTTCCATGCCAAGTGTGTAATTTACCAAAAAAGCTTCATGATTTTTTTGTGGACCCTCTGACTTTGTTGTTTCTTTTGACCACAAGCATTGATGAATCTTGGGTGCCTCCTTCGCCTTGAGGGACATCACACTGAAAGAAGAGAATGACAGATGTGAAAACCTTATTTATCCTCTCAATCAACACAGTAGCCTCAGTGGGAGGCAAAAGAATAAACATCACACAAGGCACAGTAAACACAAACTGAAAGTGTTTATTATATTGTCACTTCTAATTCCAGGAGATTTAACAGATATTTTCTAACAATATCCACATGCTCTTTGGAGGCTGTGACGATAGAACTGCCTGCCTCTTATCTGACACCAAATCAGATGCATCAGGTGAGAACATGGATTGTACAAGCAATCCCAGTCTGGGAAGCACTTCAGCACATGCTGGAGTACCATGGATTGTACACCAAAGACCCTTGCTGAATCCCAGCTTGAATGGCAGCACAAAACACAATCTGATGCTGCTGATTTCCTGGATATGTCATCCAATCCTCAATAATTTCTGTCACTGGTCCCTTTCTCATCTATCTTTTCCCAAATATCCTTCCTCGATGTATTTGCCTCCAGCCTCAGCCCTCTGCTTCCTGCCTGCTTTCTCCCCAAATCCATGGAGCAAGTACTCAAGAAAGGAAATTGCAGTTTAAGGCAATCCTGTAAAACATCAAGAGATTCAATGGCCCTAAGGGCTCTGACAAGACAGGACTAGAACTAGAAAGAGACCTAAGATTTGGGGATGAAGAACAAGCACCAGAACTACTTTCGCCTCCTGTCACATCGCTTGCAAGTAGTTTCCACAAGAAAATCATCCCAGAAATACAGAGCAGAGGCAAGAACTAGGATGAAACTGCAGCATAAAGGGACAAGAAGTTTCTGTGGTCTCATCCTACGTGTGCAACTCTCACAGTTTAGGCAAAATCTAAGAGAAAGTGCTCTTGGTGACAAAAATGGAGTTAAGTTGATGTATGACATTATGCATGTAAGGAAAGGTAAGTCAAAAGAACAAAAAGTGGGAGAACTGGGCTTCCTGGAGAAACTTTCAATCTCTGACCCATATTCCCACAAGCAGACAAACCTGCCCCCGAGTTCTCACTGACAGAGCTGCAGATTTTCCATCCAGGCATCAAATTTATCTGGAAAACTTTAAAGAGTTGTGTAAGTAGAATTCAAGCAAGACTCAGCAACAGTTACTCAGCCACATGCTTGTCCTCCCACAGCAAAAGCTATCAGAGCACCCACTGCAGAAATTCATCCCCCAGCTGCCTGGGCTCAGCTCCGCACTCTGAGGAACCACAGGAGAACATGTTTAGCTGTATTTAACTCCAGAACAGCAGGTCACAGGCAAGTGTAATGGACTGTCAATCTGCTCAGTTTTGTGTCACTTTAAATAAGAATCAAGCATTCAGAATCTTAAATTCTATAAAGACAAACAGTAAATAACCTCTGATTTGACCTGAGTACCTTTAGGCAAATGACATTTTTCTGTTTCAGATCTCCAACTACTTCAATGCTGTTGTTTTCAAAGACAAGAACCACGTTAACACCCCAGAGCTGGATCAAATATGCTGCATTCTTGCAAAGTTAGCTGTTTTTACACTTGAACAGTGACAGCCAAAATTGGCAGTATCACACAGCTCTAGTCAGGAGTCAAGTTTTCAACTGTGAAATGAAATTCTGCGAAGCCAATGAGTATGTGCAGTAGGAAAAGAATAAAATCCACTGTTATTCCCATGTCTGGTTGATAACGACTTCCTTATATAAAATGTATTGAATTGCCACGTACAAAATGGGGCGTGGGTATTTGAGGGGAGAGCCCCAGTGACAAGCTGCTGAAGCTAACACATTCTTCAGAGAAGCTCTGCACACACCTCTTCAAGACAGAGTAAGACAAAGATGAGACATGAAAAGGAGACAACCTTCCGAGCAAAAGAAATTGTTCAAAGCATTTGATAAATATATCAAACATTTGATACAGTCTGGAGCCACAGAGGATTAAAAATGACAGTAAGTCCACCTAAGATGACTTTCACAGTGTGTTTCTTCAGACACTTTACAGGATTTTTTTGTTAATCTCGGGAACAAATATTAAGCTGATAAAAAAGGTTTTAAAGCTCTGAATGAGGATTTGGGAGTTGCAGGTCCTACACAGAGTTGATGCATCCTTAGTGCCTGATACTCCAACTTGAGCACTTCAATAGTCATGAAAGCTCAGGCTTCAGTTTCTACTTGCACCCAAGTTCCTATGTTGTGCTGGTCCATGGGTTTGACCAGAACTGACTAGATTCCAGTTCAGGGAACGTAAAGAGGAGAGAGACTTGCAGGCCAGAACTGCAACCCTGCTCTTACCTGCATACAGGTAACCAAAGGGAACCAAAACACACTTTGTGTCCTCATTAGCTGTTCCTGCTGGATTCTGTGTGTGTTCTCCAGTATGTTCCAGGGCAGAAACCTGCTTACTATCAAAGTTCCACAAAAAAGCCTGGATACATTACAGAAACAGCTTCAGTGCCAAAAGATATGGCAAACGACTTGCTTGAGACTCCCATTTGGGAAAATATTGGTTATTCAGTTCTTGGGCTGCATTTGCACAAAGTCTGTTGTGGGTACTTAGGAACCTGTGGTTAGGCAAGAGCTGGAAACATTTTCAACATGTATTTTGTATCTGTAACAGACATTAGCTCTTTGTGGACCTCACAAAGCTGATAACATTGATGGTCAGTGAATATAAAAACTAAAGGCCATCAGCATATTCCACACTCAATATCTGGAGCAGTTAATAATGCCATGATAATGATAGGTGACACATTCAATCTAACCAGCTTGAACAGTTGAGAAACTATTCTGAAAAACTGAGTCTGGAGAAGAAATAAGCAGCCAGATCACTGCAGGAACTGACAGGCTCACGGGTAAATAAACTACCCCGACTGAAATGGGATGTTATTAATGAATTAAAATACAATACGAAATGTGTATATGTTGATGTGATGTTTTTACAGGAAGGCGAAATACTACCCCAGTTCCCTCAGGACATCTCATCAGGTCCTATGAACTTCTGGATCTCCAAGTTCCTTAGATGCTCTCTACTAACACCTGTTGGTGGAAAATGACTCTGATGGAAGTTCTAGATTTGAGCTCTGTTAAAACTCAACATACAGTTAAAAGCTGCAGTGCATGGACTGTCACAGGGTAATTTATAGTCTGACAACACACAGACAAGAAAAGTTTGAGCAATATTTGCCTAACATCTCAAAAATCTGCTCGTATTAGAGAGAAAACAAAATACAGAGACTATTGCTTATGAACAACTGAAGCTGCTGAAAATACCAGTCCAGAAAGTGTAATGTGAAAGTACTTAAAGGACTGACCAACAGCAGTGACCAGGCACGTGTGATCAGCTGAGGTGTCCAGAATTGCCATTCCAATGAAGTGCAGCTCTTTTCCCTCATTTCCTGAAACATTATGCAGCATTATCAGCCTGAACTTAGAGATGAACTGAGGTTTAAGCGACATGTCACTCCCTAAACATCTCACCTCTAGGCCATGCCTGCACTGCACCTCCTGTGTGACAATCAACAGCCTCAACACCTCTTGTACACTACTTCACTTGATTGCTCTATCCTTGAGCAGTTTGGATGCAGAACCATTGGCTGGAGGATGTAGTGCCTGAAGGGCTGGATCATTTCCTCTCAGCTGGTCACGCTCCTTCCAGGAGGCTTCTTTATCTTTATTAGGCCACTTAAAAATAAATAAAGAAAAAAATAACCAAGGTGGGGGGAGAAGGGACAACAAAACAAACCCCAAAGACCTCAGGACAAAGAGTCCACACTAACATGATATTCTTCACAGGTCAACACACACTCTTGGTGTAAACTCTCCACTTGCTTCAGCAACTGCTTTTGTACCCCCTTGTGCCTCAGGCAAGACCATCTCTTTCTCAGGCTCCAGGGAATCACTCTGGGAAGTCCAATGGCATTTCCCTCACACACACACACACACCTGAAAGGCTAATGTCCATTTGATCAACAAACTCCCACAGTAACCACCCAGAGCACATGGCCACAATGACTGGAAAGAAAACAAACACTCACCACACTAGGCAAATGCTCCCAAATGTTTGGTTCTTATGCATTTTCACCCCTTTCCATGGAAATTATAGTTACTTGGTACCTCAGTATACCATTTGCCACATATATAGCAGGACACCTTGTCCACACAGATCAACCCTTTCCAAGGCAATTGCTTCACTTGTGAGTGCAATTTGATCCTTTAACTATCCATATGAAAAATAATCTTAGAGGGGTTAAACACTCAAAACTCAACAGCATTTATGTACCCTAAGAGGCTTTTCAGTCGCTTGATAGATCTCCTCCTTAGGTGGAGAAGATTTCAAACCCTCTTGAAAAGAAAAAAAATCCTTTTTTAAACTATAGAAGAATACACACAAATAGGGCAGAAAATTTAAGAGCATTTTTTTCCTTTTACTACCACGCAATAAATTGATGGCAAATATGGTGACTCCAGGGCTCTTGGATATTCCTATACACCAAAGAGCTCCTCAAAGCACAATTTTTATCTGCCAAGCAATGACTGTTACCAGGAGACAGCTCAAAATGCAAGAAATAATAACACTGCTGGCTGTAATTACAAACCAAACACGTCTTGGTGTCTATGATAACAATACAGAGCTTTACACACTCCATTTTAGAGAAGGGCATGAAGTTAAAATAAGTAATGCAAATAAATAATGCACTTGGTGCATTCTCATTAAACCTCTAGAATAGGCTCTGTTGAATAAACCTCCCATTAAGGATTTCCGGTAGATTTAATTAATGCTGCAAAAAATAATGAAAATAAATAAATTCTGCCAGCGTAAAATGTGATTGCCAGACATTTATATCAGCTGCTGAAATGTGGGTTGTGTACCTACACATGAGATTTCGTATCCATAAGGGATCCTTTATAGGAAGATGCAATTTTTGGACCATTTCACACGCAGTGACAATAAATGTATCTAGGTACATTGTCAAAATTTGCAGTTTTGTCACTGCAAAGCAGCTCCTATAGCAATTTTGAGGTCAAGAAGGC
Organism: Acanthisitta chloris; assembly: GCF_000695815.1. NCBI lineage: Eukaryota > Metazoa > Chordata > Aves > Passeriformes > Acanthisittidae > Acanthisitta > Acanthisitta chloris. The sequence goes on along the minus strand of NW_008652067.1, from coordinate 13,650 downwards.
TTAAAATGATCTACACAGGTGCTACTTCCCCCTGCAAACATAATGGTAAACCAGATAAAACTAGAGCTAATAAATCTGGGTTTAAAACAGGGAAAAATCATACTATTTGAATTCAGGTTGGAAACAGTAAATCAAACTGTGTATGTTAAGTGTTAATGTGATACTCTGAAAGGTTCAAACAGTTAATTAGAGTTTTAAGGACAAGGTAAGTTACAAGGTCAGTGGCTCAGTGTCCATGTGGAGGCCAGTGAGGAGTGGTGTCCCTCAGGGATCAGTGCTGGGGCCGATATGTTCAACATCCTTGTCAGAGACATGAACAGTGGATTGAGTGCACCCTCAACAAGTTCTCTGACCACACAGTGTGTGGGGCAGACACAGCTGGAGGAAGGGATGGCACATCCAGAGAGACCCTGACAGGCTGGAGAGGCAGAACAACGCAAACCTCATGAAATTTAACAAAATGCAGTGCAAGGTCCTCCATCTGGTCCATGGCAATCCCAGGCACAGCTACAGGTTGGGTGGGGAAGGAATTGAACCCAGCAGTGAGGAGGAAGACTTGGGAGTGACAGTGGATGAGAAGCTCACCATGAGCTGCAGTGTGAGTGAGCTCAGCCTAGAAAGGCAATGGAATCCTGGGCTGCATCCATAGGAGTGTGGGTAGCAGATCAAAAAACTGCACACAGTTCTGGTGTCCTCAGCATAAGAAGGACATGGAAAGTGTTGGAGCAAGTCCAGAGGAGGCTATGAAGTTGCTAAGAGGACTGGAGCATCTGCCCTGTGAGGACAGGCTGAGGAAGGAGGGGCTATGCAGCCTGGAGGAGATTGTGTGGAGG
>NW_008652067.1:6789-12722 GCF_000695815.1 Acanthisitta chloris | reverse complement strand
CTGGCTTAGGAACTGCAGTGATAGGACAAGGGGTAATGGGTTCAAATTGAAGGAGGGAAAGTCTTGGTTGGATGTGAGAATAAAGCATTTTCCGGTGAGGGTCGTGAGGCCCTGGCACAGGTTGCCCAGGGATGTGGTGGCTGCCCTGACCCTGGTGATGTTCAAGGCCAGACTGGATGAGGCCTTTAGCATCCTGGTCTAGTAAGGAAGTGTCCCTGCTCATGGCAGGGGGTTGGGACTGGATGATCTCTGAGGTCCATTCCAAACCCTAAATTCTATGATTCTATGATTTGTGGCACAGTGGTTGACAAAAGAACAACAGCAGAGTGTCAGCTTGACCTTTGGATATAGAGACATTACAGTACAGAATGAAATTTCCAATTATTTTATCATCTTGTTTATCATCCATTGAAACCTGCTTATAAAACTGCACAATATTTTAACACCTACCACAGTAACACCTCACCTTGAACATCATCATGGATGATCCTGTGAAATTAATAAACGCACTAGACGTTTGGGTCTTGGGAAAGAATTTGATTTGTTTCATGCCATAATTTTGTCATATTCTGACCCCAAATAATATAGATGTTCTATGCAGTATCACAGCACTAAACCTGTGGTTGGACAAGCGTTTTTTGCCAACATAAACTGCCAAGAAAACCACTAATTCTGTGGCTCCATTTCCACCTCCTTAATGCTACACCTCTCTGTAGGACAGTGTGCATGTGCCACTACACAGTGAACTGTATTTGTGAAAACATCCACTTAAAAGGGAGGAAAAAAGGAGCTACCACATAGTAGTCAAATTATTCTGATAAAGACATGAAATTGTGAGATTAGAATAAAAGCAACAAATTATCAGATATTGCTGTTAACACTGTTTTGCAAAAAAATGTGATTTTATCCATTATATAATGCCTCTTACAGCTTCTATTTAGCCTTTCCCTTTCATCAATTAGCATTTAACAACTGCTTGATCTTGTGACTCATGCCTGACTTTACAAATCAGGGAGGTTATCTCCTAAACTGAGATGTTAAAACAAGACACATATAATAATAAAATTGTTTACAATCTCAACAAAAACAGGATAATTTCTGCAGAAAAGCTGTACTATTGTCTCATGCATGATGGTTGTTTTGCCTCTTAAGACCCCTGTCCATGACAGTACTGAAAATATGCAGGGAGTTTATGCTTTTCAGAAGTTTTCATGAAGTCTAAAGTTAAAAACAGCTGTTTGCTTCACTCATAAAAAAAGATATAGTAAGCCATTATGATTTTATCTTGGTTCTTCCATTGTATCTCAGGGATTGGCAGCTCCAAAACACACAGCCTTGTGTATTTTGCAAAACACTAAACTTTCTGTGCTTCTTTTGGGGATTGGGTGCACCGTTAGCAAGTTTGCAGATGACACAAAGTTGGGGGTAATGTCGATGTGCTGGAAGGCAGGAGGGCTCTGCTGAGGGACCTGGATAGGCTGGAGAGATGGGCTGATTCCAATGGGATGAGGTTTAACAAGGCCAAGTGCTGGTCCTGCACTTTGGCCATACCAATCCCATGCAGCATTCCAGGCTGGGGACAGAGTGGCTGGAGAGCAGCCAGGCAGAAAGGGACCTGGGAGTTTGGAAAGACAGGAAGCTAAACAGGGGCCAGCAGTGTGCTTAGGTGGCCAAAAAGGCCAATGGCATCCTGGGCTGGATCAGGAACAGCATGGTCAGCAGGACCAGGGAGGTGATTCTGCCCCTGTACTCGGTGCTGGTGAGGCCACACCTTGAATCCTGTGCTCAGTTCTGGGCCCCTCAGTTCAGGAGGGATACTGAGGTGCTGGAGCAGGTCCAGAGAAGAGCAACAAAGCTGGTGAAGGGACTCGAGCACAAGTGCTATGAGGAGAGGCTAAGGGAGCTGGGGGTGTTTATGCTGGAGAACAGGAGGCTCAGTGGTGACCTTATCACCCTCTACAACTCCCTGATAGGAGGTTGTAGTCAGGTGGGGGCTGTTCTCTTCCCCCAGGCAACTAGCAGGAGGGCAAGAGGGCACAGACTCAAGCTCTGCCAGGGGAGGTTTAGGTTGGATATTAGGAAGGCATTTTTTATGGAGAGAGTGATCAGGCATTGGAATGGGCTGCCCAGGGAGGTGGAGGGTTTCAAGATGAGACTGGATGTGGCACTTGGTGGCACTGTCTAGTAACCACAGTAGAGTTGGACTTGATGAACTTGGAGGTCTTTTCCAACTCAGCTGATTCTATGATTCTTTCTTTCAACAAGATGAGAAAAGATTTATTTCCTGCATTATTTTCTTATTTACCTGAAGAAACTTTAGGCATTTGTATTGCTGTCTTCTAGTTCAAGAATGAATCTGTGGGGAAAACCAAGTAAGAAAGCAGCACCTGAACGAAATCATCCCTAAGACATACTGACAGCAGCAAAATGTCATATATTACTCAAGAGGATAACAAGGTAAATCTAAGCAATTACAATAACGAGTCTTCTAAAGGAAGAAAGAATTGTAGCTGTAAAAAGATGGATGCAAATTAATTCAAAGATTCAGAGGTTTGAATGCCAGAAGGTACCACTATGATCACGACTCAGGACGGGAACTTCACCTCAGTAATTCCTTCTGTAAGTCCCACAGTTTGTGTATGAGTCAGACAGCTTTACACAGGCTGTGCAGCACTTACTATCTCCTCATTATCTGATTATCCTCATTAAAGGATATCACATCTCTAATACTTTGGAAGATATTGCCCTTCATTTCTTGGCCAAAATTCCAACCAAGGCTGTTACTCTCAACCCTTCCTATGTGGCTTTGTCACACCCAGACAAGAATACTTGGTTTATCTCAGTTTATGAGCAGACAGAACGGACATGAGCATCATACAAATTTCTTCAGCTGTCAAACAACTTCCTCTCTTGCAGACCCACCACTCTCTGTCACATCCATCCAGAGACCTCTATTTCTGTCTACATAGGAAACACCTGCAAAGCATCAAGGATTAAACTACTACTTCTAATGAAAGGTTCTAACTGTATCACTACAAATCAATCCAGAAGATTCCTGAATTATCTATACAGAAGATAATCTACAGCTTTTGTCTCTTCTTTAGTCTCTCTTCGAAGAAGAGAAGATTGTGTGGAGACCTCAGAGCAACTTTTCAATATCTGAAGGGCCTACAAGGAGCCAGAGAGGGACTCTGTGTTAGGAACTGCAGTGACAGGACAAGGGGTAATGGGTTCAAATTGAGGGAGGGAAAGTTTATGTTAGGTATTAGGAAAAAGGTTTTGCCCTGTGAGAGTGGTGAGACACTGGCACAGGTTGCCCAGGGATGTGGTGAAGGCCAGGCTGGATGAGGCCTTGAGCAACCTGATCTAGTGAGGAGGTGTCCCTGCCCATGGCAGGGGGTTGGGACTGGATGATCTGTAAGGCCCATTCCAACCCTTAAATTCTATGATACTATGATTCTTCTAATCTCATTAGGGAATAGGTAATACCAACCAGGATTCGATATACACAGAAAGACAGTGAGTAAAGCACGGATTGTCTGACACTGGTGTGGTAACATTCCCTACTGGACATCACTTGCTACCATTAACAGCCTCACTGCACGACACAAAGTCTATTTGGGTGGTAAGTACATACATAATAGAATCAGGGAATGGTTTGGGTTGGAAAGGTGTCCAAGTCCAAACCTACTGCTCCCACAACTGTTCCTTCTGTGCTTACAAGTGCCACCTGCTGCAAATTCATTTACATTTTACATATGTAAATTCATTAGGTAATGATAATTACATGTAATAGAGAGCTAAGGTATAATATACATTCATATATATAACTATTTATATCTATGTAAAATATCTGATCCTTTGCAATTTAGAAAACATTCCTGAAAATTAATGTTTCTACTGAATTCCACTTTATGTAAATACTTTGATACACCTTAAACTCAAAAACCTCCTGTCTGCTCTTCCTTTATGTCTTCTGCTTTAATAACAACAGTAACAGTAACAAACGACATCAACAATAATTCCATATTAATTCCGTAACAGTTCAGTAATAATTATATTAATTCAAGAAGAAGAATGAGAATATGGAATTACTCTGGAATTATAATTGCTATGGCATTATTTTCACTGGCTGATGATGATGATGTTTATTTATAATTACAGAACTGCAGATTCATAATTATCAAATTATTATTAGTAGTATTAGTATTGTTGAATTACCATCTTATTAATAGCTATTATTATTATTACTGCTACTACCACAGTATTACAAAATTATTAGTATTATGTTGGATTTGCTATGGAATTATGGAATTATTAATATTAGTAGTATTATTAGTATTCAATTACAATTATAACTCCATAATTCCATGATTCCATAATAGTAATAGCAGTCATAATAATTCTATAATCATTCAACAATCATAACAACAACAACAGTTTCCTATTGACCCCAATGACTGTTTCCCAACACAGATTTTCCACATAAAAACTTACAGAACTAACCCTCCCTTCCCAAAAGTTACCTCAACTCACCTTTTATTTTATGGATGAGAACAAGAAAAAAAATCCTCATTTTCCTACCACAACTGTGCAGAAAAGGCTGAGGAAAACGTTCCTTACACCACCTGAAATGGCAGTAACAAACTCCAGTTACTAAGAACACAAAAAACACAGAATTTCTCCTTAAATCACCACAGGTAAGAGAACAGAGAACATCACTTTGGGAATAACTTTGTGGGGGTTTATCATTCCTCTCCCAAATATTAAAGGTGCTCAAGGGTTTGTTTTTCCCCTTCATGTTGTGGCTTTGAAGTGTAACATTGCCAAATTAATTAATGTCAGTGATACAAGTAAATCATCACTATCCACCACAAAGGACAACTTGAAGCACGGAGCAACATGACAAGGTTGAAATGGCTTCAAGATGAAAAAGAGCAGTTTATGTTAGATTCGAGTATGTTAGGTATTAGGTTTATATTAGGACAAAACTCCTCCCTGTGAAGGTGCTGAGACACGAGTTCCCTTTCCAACCGCTATCATTCCAACCCAAGGTTGATACAAAGAAGCTAAAACTACTGATAGAAAGAAGTCAAAAAGATTAATCAATGATGGACTGGGAGTTGCTTACTAAACAACTGGTACTGCCTGCTTGTGCTTGCTCCACATCGACATGTACACTTCAAAAGGAAAGGATACTGACCAGAGCTAAGGGTGAATTGGTAAGAGGAGTAGGCCCCAAGGAAAGAATTTCAGAAGGCACTGGCTGAGTAAACAAAGTAGGCTCCAAAAGGCAATTAAGGGCCTGTTGAGTGAACAAGGGAAGAAATAAATCAAGACAGTAGTTCACAACAGGGTGTTACCTTATCTTACCACATGTATAGAACACTAATTTTAGGAGTGCTTTAGCTTATTAAGGCAGAAGAGTGCTGAGTTAGTAAAAAAACAAGTACAATGTGCACGTGCTAAGGGACAGGGTTAGAACTTTAAGCTGATGAAGACTCCTAGCCTTCCTCTTGAAGACCCCTGCCCACGACCACCCGAAGATACTGCGCAAGCACAAACGCATGGAAATGAGTTTAGAGCTCATTAAAGTACGAAGCGGGGACAGGTTATGAATATATATAGGTGTATTAAGCAACCTAATGTATATACAACACCCTAAGAGATAAATACAAAGAAAGGTGTTGTTATAGGCACGCATGCCTTTGGAGGAGCGATCCCCCATGCCTCTCAGCGCTGAATAAAACATACGTATTTTACAACTTTCGAGCTGTAGAGTCTTTCCGTGAATCAAGGTTTTTAAACCTAACTCCGCCAGCTCAACCTGGTGGGCCTCCATTTCTACCGCACTGCAGACAACGGTAAGCGGTTTGCGACCCAACATCGCCACCGGGACCGAAGGGAAATTTGGTCGTTTTCACACTAAAACG
>NW_008652067.1:3366-6760 GCF_000695815.1 Acanthisitta chloris | reverse complement strand
CCATTTTCTCTCCGCCGCCTCAGCCGCGGCAAAATGGCGCCGAAGGCGTGGCCACGTGGGAGTCCGTCACAACCAGTCACAGGCAGTGTTTCTGTGCCACGTGACTGGCTCGGCCTACAATTCCCATGTGACCGCGCGGCGTTTCCTCTTCCTGTTTCCGCTTCTTCCGCTCATTCCCGGCCGCGGTGGGGAAGGTCGTGCAGGGCGCGTCGCTCTCCTCTCGCTGCCATGTTGTCCGCCAGCGTCCGCCGCTTCACCACCTCCGCCCTGCGCCGCAGCCACTATGAAGAGGGACCGGGGAAGGTACGCGGGGCGGGGGAGTCGTGGGATCGGGATGGGAAAGTGGAATGAATTCCATGTGTCTTGCGATCTCTGAGCAGCCGCAGCTGAGTATATTGTGTGATTAAGGGTTCTTGGCGGTACAGATGATGAGCTTTGCGGTCTGATGCGCGACAATGATACTGTAAACGCTTTCTGATGTACCTCGTGCTTAACGTGCTCTGCCCAAGTGCTGCGTCCAAATGGTTCGTTTCGTATACCTTTTATAGGCGTCTAAAAAGTTAATTTTACGTGGTGGCGATGCTGCTGTGAACGCTTTGTGGTGCATCTCGTGCTTCACCTGTTTTGCCAAGTTCCGCTCCTATAAAAGCTTAATTTTACATACCTAATGGGCATTGGGGGAGGGAGGAAATCTAAGCATTGATGGTGGTTAAACACCAGGACAGGTGGTCTGGGGAGGCTGTGGGGGTTAAATTTGGCTGGGAGAGACCTGCAGCACATTTTCCATGCTTTGGGTTGGAGGGAGAGGGGAAGAGTGGATGGAATGACCTCCAGAGGTCACATCCAGGGAATTGGCATGGAGTGTTAAGGGCTTGGAAGGGACCTTAAAGATCATCTAATCACAATTCTGTGCCACAGGCAGGGATGCTACCCCAGGTTGTTCCAAGTCCCATCTAACCTGGCCTGGAATGCATCCATGGATAGAGCAGCCACAGCTGCTCTGGAAATTAAATTCCAGCCTCTCACCACTCTCAGAGAGAGAAATTTCTTCCCAATATACAGCCTGAATTTCTCTTTCAATTTGTACCCATTTGTTCTTGTCTTTTCACTGCAGTTCCTGATGAAGAGTTCTGCACCAGCTTCCCTGTAGCCCCTTCAGATCCTGGAAGGTTATTCATTACCCAGAATTCTCTTATTTCTTACCTTGAGGAAGGGAAATGGTTTTGAAACTGGTTGGCTGTATCTGATGGTGCTCTGAGCTCCTCAGCATTTTTAAGGCAATGAGAAGGTAATTACTGCACTGATTACTAAACTAAACCTCTTTATCACGCCTAGAACCTTCCCTTCTCTGTGGACAACAAGTGGAGGCTACTGGTGCTGATGTGTGGCTTCTTTGGAAGTGGATTTGCTGCTCCTTTCTTCATTGTGAGGCACCAGCTCCTCAAGAAATAAAGAGTACATACTATAACAGGGTAAGTGGTTCTGTTGCTTTTCATGGCACAGTGCAATCTGAGATCAACAAGCGAGCTTTAAAGTGCTTAACTTCATGGAAAACCTTGATAATGTCCAGCCTTTTGCAGTCCAGGTGTGGTCTGGAGTTTGAATCTAAACTGAAGCCATGAAAAGGTGTTAATTTTGTGTTAGAGCTGCTGCAACTTAGTGGTTCATGAACTTTGCCTCCCCAGAGGCCACACCTCTCTGGCTGCAGCTCACTGTGAGCAAAACCACATCTGCTTCCTCCTCTGGGTGAACACAAATCTGCTCCTGGTGTGATCTTCGGGGACAAGTGGTACATGTGGTGTCACCAAGCAGGATGAGGAGCTGTGATGCTGTAAACAGTTTCTGATGTGCCTCTTGAGAGCTCAGGGTGGGGGAAACAAGATGTCTTAAACTTCAACCATATCAAATCTACACCATCTACATCATTCCTAGCTGCTTACAGACCAAACTGCACTTGAAATTAGGTCATTAACAGATTAATTGATGCTGCTGGTGATCTTAACAGACAGAAAAGCTGCTGGCACCTCTCAAACCACACAGCATGACATTTCCAGTTAAAGGACACTTCATCTTGCATTAATCTGATTCCACGGTGGAGATACCTGTGTATTGTCAGTTCTGTGCTTTGAAAAACATCATATATGTTTCAGAAATGGAATGGCCCAGGTAGTTCTTAGAAGAAAATAATAATCCTCACTGGAATCTCATAATTGGTGCAAAGTGAAGTTATCTGTGTAATTCCTTTACCATTTTTTAGAGTTTTGGTTCCCTATACTTAAGGAGATAAAATCAGCAGATTTGCGTTGAAGTTGAGCATTTAGAACTGTAATCATGTAAATCAAGGTCTCAACTACAAAACCATGTGGTGGAGGAAGCAAAGCCCATGAAAAAAAATCCTAATTGAAGTATGTTTATAGCTTTTCTATATTCAAGAGTTCTTAAACTTGTTTAATTCTTTTTCTTGCAGGGGTGAAGTCTCCTACACACCACCTTTCCATGGGGATAGCTTAGCTGCAGTTGCGTACCATGCTGGAGGTGTCTAAATAAACCATCTGAAATCTTGGGGCCTTGGGTTGTGTATCTTATGTAGCTCCTGAAGTGCTTTTGAGAGCTGCTGTGTTCTGAGAACCCCTTCAAAGTACAGTGCTGTGCCATTAAGTTAAACACTAATTGTTGTGTATAAAGGCAGAAGATTGGGGGGGAAAATAATCACATTTCACAACTGGAGTTGGGGCTAAACTTCTCTTCTGCTCTGTTTATGGAATAATTCCATAATGGAAAATGACCTGGGATAGTTTATAACCACTGTCATTATCATCTATGCTGCAGGGTTTCTGTCTTCTCAATTTGGATTTGGTTCCACACTCAGCACCCTCAGCAAGTTCTGTGACCACAAAAAGTGTGTGGGGCAATCACACCTGGAGGGAAGGGATCCAGAGGGACCTTGACAGGCTTGAAAGGTCCTCAATGCAGACCTCATGAAATTTAACAAAATTCAGTGCAAGGTCCTTCACCTGGGCCGTGGCAACCCCAGGCACAGCTACCGGTTGGGTGGGGAAGGAATTGAACCCAGCAGTGAGGAGGAAGACTTGGGAGTGACAGTGGATGAGAAGCTCACCATGAGCTGCAGTGTGAGTGAGCTCAGCCTAGAAAGGCAATGGAATCCTGGGCTGCATCCATAGGAGTGTGGGTAGCAGATCAACATCCCCTCTACTCTGCTCTTGTGAGACCCACCTGGAATACTGCACACAGTTCTGGTGCCCTGAACAAAAGAAGGACATGAAACTCTTGGAGTAAGTCTAGAGGAGGCCAAGAAGTTGCTAAGAGGACTGGAGCATCTCCCCTATGAAGACAGGCTGAGGGAGTTGGGGCTGTTCAGCCTGGAGAAGAGAAG
>NW_008652067.1:0-3119 GCF_000695815.1 Acanthisitta chloris | reverse complement strand
TAGGACTGGATGATCTTTAAGATCCATTCCAATCCCTAAAACTGTGATTCTATGAATTTTCCCTCATCTGCCCTATCCCAAGGTTTCTGAGGGTCAGTTGCACACCTGGCCTAGCTGCAAACAATGAGTGCCAAACTGACCAACACCCTTGTCAGCTTCTGTTTGCTCTGATTGCCACAAGAAGACAAATTTTAGTTGCTCTCTAGCATGACATGCTCAATAATTCTGAGTTTAAAATAATAGTATTTGCTGTGATCTGCCATTCCATTTTCTCCTTTGGTATTCCATTAATACTGTTAAGTTCTTTCCTGTGCCGCCTTTTTCCAATAGCAGTGTAGAGCATTCAGCTCTTTCAAAAAATTTCAGTATATAAATACTGAATGTATAAATAGATATATGTTTATATATATATATGTGTGTGTATATATGCATATATAGGTAAATATATAAATGCTGTTGCTAAGAACACAAAATTCCACAAAATGTGGAAATCTACATTACTGGTAGAAAAAGCATAAAAATTATGTATAAAATAATTATGACAAGTGGTAGAAGGACAGATACACTAGGGAAGAGTTTAGTCTGAGATTCTGGTTTTTTCCTACCATTTTGATTGCACCATGTGAAAGTTGATCATTCTTGAGGGTTCTTTAGACGAAGTGTAGCAAAAACCCAAACCCAAACAACAAGAAATGCAACTCTGTAATAGTTTTGAAATGTAGTTTTGAAATGACAAGAGGGAAGACCTCTTCATCAAGGAAGGGAAAACCTGTAAACCACCATCCTGATTCATCACTCAGCACAGATATTTGATTAAATGGGGTTTTGCAGTTTACCAAACTGAAACTGTGGCAGGATGTGTTGTTGGGGGAGAGAAAAAAAACCCCACAACACATAAATATGTGTGTCAATATAAATGAGCAATTCTTTTTGCATGCATCCATGAGCCATTCAGGTAATTGAAAGTTGAGGATGTGCCTCCCTGAAGAAGATCCATCTCTCCTAAGACCTCACCTGAGGTTTCTTGAGGTCAGTTTTTTTCCTGAGCGTCCAAAGCGTTGCTGCTTCAAATTTAGGGACAGCTAATTGGAAACTTTTCTGGAAGTGTGGAGCACATCCCTGTGCTCCAAAACCACCTTGACAGCACATCATCCCCCACTGTCACTCTTCCTTCCTGCTTGTTTTTCCAGGTATGATGCTGTCCTCTGCATCCAACACTGCAGAGAATTGTTTCTAGGCAAACAACAGGAATTCAGTTGTTAACTCACTATTAACTCACAGTCAGGAGCTGTAAGTGCCTCTTCATAGCTCAGTTGCGAGTATTTTCCCCTTGGCTTTAGAGAGCTAAGTGTGGAGGGGCTGAGGTTTGTTTGAGAGGTCATGGGGAAGGCTGACAACCCCTAAATAAGGTAATTTTTATATGCTGGAGTGGCAGCATAAGGAGGGAGGTATTCTGCAAAGGAAAGGTAATAGATATTGCATAGTCTAACTTGTTAGGAGCAGCAGAAGTGCCTATCCATAATCCAGAAAAAGCATGGGCGCCTGACAGCCTATCTGCAGGACAATTAACTAGCTAAATGTGTGGCTTCAAAGCTACCAAAATTGTATTCTAGGTTTGATACTGCTTTGAAGTTAAAGCAACACTACAGCAGTTCAATTGGAATTTACATCTGAAATCAAACTGTGTAAAACAATTTGCCCATCGACTCTAATCCTAAGTAGGTCAGCAAAAATTTAGCTTTCTGAGATCATTTTCCTGAGGTCTGTCGTATAGGCAACCCTTAAGAATGGGATGTGCAAAGCACAGAAAGCCAAGCAGAGTATCAGCACCCGGACAGTACCAAGCACAAGGATAGAGCTCACACCCTCCTGTTTCTATGGGGTGTTGGGTACCACATTTGTGATCTCAAGGGAAGAACCAGGTAAGGGCCATGGCCTAAGATTATGACTAGTTCATCTTTCATTTCACAATAGAAAGCCCATAAATTGATAGTCAACCTTATTTTATGTGTGAGAAGACTCAACTTTCCACTCTTGCTCCAGCTGAGTGTTTAAATACATTTGTATGTAATGTTTTTATTTATTAGAACACAAACTCAGGTCCCTTCTCTGCTAGTAAAATGCCCCAACCCTCCCTCCTATGCAATAAACTGTCCTGGAAAAGTAGGATATCTTGACTGGTGGTGCTGAGAGCACATCCACATCAGTGTACCTCAAACTGTGTGGATTAAAGCACACCCTTGGGTAGGCACCACACATCACTTAGCACTGAGCCTAGGCCTCTCATATTCTGCACCAAAACCCTCCTGAGTGGAAGGCGACTGTATGCAACTTCCTTCTCCAGCTAAATCTAGATACCACTTCAGCAGCCATGCAAACACCCACTAAATCAGGTCATGCAGGAGAGGGAATAACCACAGGTTCTGCTTTTGAAAATGGCATTACAATACGTAGTCTGAAGAGGTTTTTCCGAAATTATAGGAGAGGAAAATACAATATATCATCAGAGACTGAAAACAGTCATTTCTTAAACTCCCCTAGCAATTTTCAGATAAGATTTCTAGCCTTTAGTCTCTTTGAAAATCAATTACCTTTGAAAAATTAGTGACAAAGAGAAACAGAAGACAATTCAAGGTAAGTCTATTGACAAAAGAGAAAAAAACCCAGGTGCTCAAACTATCTCACTGAAGACGAAATAGTGGAGGGTTCTTCTGGGTAAGAGGTACTAAATGAAGGCTAAAATGTCTCACCTCTGCAACAAATCACAGTTATGGAAAACTGAAAGGTGTTTGGTCCACCTATGAGGTGCAAGTTTGCAGATGACACAAAGTTGGGGGGGAATGTCGATGTGCTGGAAGGCAGGAGGGCTCTGCTGAGGGACCTGGATAGGCTGGAGAGATGGGCTGATTCCAATGGGATGAGGTTTAACAAGGCCAAGTGCTGGTCCTGCACTTTGGCCATACCAATCCCATGCAGCGTTCCAGGCTGGGGACAGAGTGGCTGGAGAGCAGCCAGGCAGAAAGGGACCTGGGAGTTTGGAGGGACAGAAAGCCGAACAGGAGTCAGCAGTGTGCCCACGTGTCTAAAAAGCTCAAAGGCATCCTGGCCTGGATCAGGAA
>NW_008652066.1:35775-56528 GCF_000695815.1 Acanthisitta chloris | reverse complement strand
TCTTTGTTTGTAGAAGTAGTGCCATTCTCTATGTCAGCTCCCTCTTCTTCATTGGACCCCCCTGTAGTTTCCCTGCCAGTTTGCTGAGGGTGCACTCTGCCTCATCTTCCAGATTGCTGAGGCGCGTTTGGAGCTCTTGGTTGGCCCCTGGGATCCTCCCTGCCCAGATTGCTGCTGGGCATTCAGGTGTTGGTTGCAGCTTTGTGAGCCAGAGATCCAGCCAGTTTTCCAGGTCATTTTCCTTTCTGTTTATTGAGGTCTTGGCTCCTCAGCTCCCAGGTGCAAGCGTAGTGGTCTCAAAATCCATCCTAAAGGTGATCTTATCTGGGTGTGGTAGGTTAACCTTGACCAGAGGCCAATAATCTTTCAGATGATCTCTCACTCCTCCTCTTTAACAGGACAAGGGGAGAAAAGAGGATAAATAACAGCAAGATAAAGTCAGAGATCACTTAGCCAGCACCATCACAGGCAAAACAGACTTGGCTTGGGGAAAATTAATTTCATTTGTTGCCAATTAAAAGAGATTCAGGCAAAGAGAAACAAAAGGAAAAATTTAAATGATACTTTCCCACCATCACCTTTCCCATGCCCAGTTTTGCTCCTTTAAAACCTTCCCCACAAGGAGTGCAGTGGGTGGGAATGGGGGTTACAGTCGTAGAATCATAGAACATCTCAAGTTGGAAGACACCCATAAGGATCATCAAATCCAACTCCCTGGTTCTTGCAGGACTGTCTACTGCTGCACCATGTGACTAAGAGCATCACCTGGACACCTCTGCTTGACTGAATTGCTCACTTGGCTGTGCCCTGTGGTGGAGCTGCTGGAGCCAGCTGGGACCAGCTGTGTGTGGTATGGGGCAGCCCCAACCTCTGCACCCTGCAGCCCCATGACCTGCCCGTGGACATGGCCAAACCCTGCCAAAGCACCAAGCTAGGCAGTCAGCTCTTGTCAGAGCTGCCCCTCAGCTCATTGCTGAGGCTGCTTAGGCAAGATCTGCCCTTGAGAAGTTTTCATGGACTCTCACAAGTAGAGCATATGGAAGGAAACTTGCTTACAAAAACTTTAATACTGAAGTCTCTCACCCAGAACATCCAATTTTCTCTATTTTAGAAACTGATTGTTCTAATTTGTCTTCTAATAAAACAAACTCTTTTATCATAAACTCTCTTTTCCTGGTCTGGTGTGCTCCCTCTGAGGCCCAGTCACAAGTGGATTGATGCTACTGCTTTGGCTCTGCTCCGTTTGCATCCATCTCGGGTACCAGCACAGGGTGTCAAACCTGCCATCACATCTTGCCCTTGTCACACCTTAACTGTCCTGCCAGAAGTGTTTTGCTGGAGATCATTATAGTTTCTGCTCACTTCTGAATCCCCTCCACAATACAGTCAGCTGTCTCACTGAAAACTGGGGGAAGAAAAAGTTCTTTCTGATTTTAGACTGTAATTAGATTATCTTTAGTTTTTATTCCACTCTCTCTGCTGAATAGATATGCTTTTACTCTCTTCTATTTTTTTAATTATAAGGCTAGAAATCTTTTACTGTGATATATCTTTTGTCTTGCTGTGTTAACTATTCTCTCTAATGTTTCCCTAGATCAGAACAACATCTGTGTACACCACAGAGGCTATGGTTCCCATCAGCTTTTGATGAATGGACCTCTACCAACCTTCAGCATTCCTCACAGAACACCATGCACCACTATTACCTAAAAATTAATTGGAAACCTTATTGGAAACGTTGCTTAATGTAGCTCCAGAGACTGGATGGGAATTAATGACTATGGTTAGCTCTATCCTAGCCAAAGTTTCTTTTGAAAAACCTCAGGTGCTAAGGACAAACTGGTTAGAGAGTAGAGGGAGTGATCTAACCCCAGCAACTGAGTTGCAGTGCTGAAGGGCAATGTGTGTCGATCTGTTTTACTGTGTCAGACACCTGCTGATGGGAAGATATCAAATAGACAAAAATTTTTAGCATCAGCCATTTTGCCAAAGTCTCTTTTTTTCGTAGGAAGTGGATCATATTCCTTCATTTACCTTCCTGATGAATGATTGCAGATATCTGAAAATATTCTGTTGGCTATTTTTTCAATAGTGATCAGTGTGGTAAAATCTACAAAATAAGCAGCACTGGGGCCATTATCTTGCTCAGGGCTGGCTAGCATGATTGGCTACAGCTCTGTTTTTAAATTTCTACCATCCACAACAGGATGGCCTGGTGCAGTCTGCACCAGCTCTTGCATGGTGTGCAGGAATTGTTTGGGTAAATGCTATCTGGCTGAGATAAAACCATCACTCTTCTTGCCACGTAAGATAGAGAAAATTCAGTCCCAGTGTCCAGGAATTTTCCCTGTATTGTTCCATCCATTTGTGTGGGTGTAACCTGCATGACAGCTCTGCTGATTTATGTTAAAATGAATTATGTATTTAAAAAACAGGGGAAGGGAGGATCCACAACTGTAAATTAAACATCGCAGCTCTGATACTTGTGAAGATACTGAAATGAATTATTTGCTCCATCTCTAGAGGACTGCAAGCCTATGAGAAGCAGCCAACATGGATTTGTTAAGAATAAAGCATAGCCCATGAATCCAGTTTAGTTCTTTAACCCAGTGGATAGAGGCAAAGCAATTTTGTCTTGGTTGTAGTAAAAATCTTGGCATAGCCCTGTGAAATGTCTTCACTGGAAGGCAATGAAAACTGGTCTAGATGGGCACTGCTTAAGCCAGGTGATACCCTACGTGAGTGGACATTAATGTTCAAAGAGAAATTATAAATTACTCACTTTCCACCAGGGAGGTCATTTGGGGCTGACAGGTCTGCCCCGATTCCAGAATGGCTGGATGTTCTTGTTGCCAAGTTTCCTGGTGATATAGTGCATACTTGGATACAATTTGCAGAACATAATGTTCTGGGAAAAGATAGCAGTGTTTGGAAGAGTGTTAGAATTCAAGTTATTGTGATAACTTTGAGAAATAGCCTATAACTGATGAAGTGAAATGCAATAAAAGCAAGGGGAAGAGTGTTTCCCCTTTGAAAGAAAAATGAAATGAATGAAAATACAAAATGGTGAATATTAGTATATGCCCCAGTATAGTAAAAAAGACTACAGGGCTGTATTGGACCACAGGCTGAATATAAGCCAGCAGATAAGATGCTGTTGAGCCATTCTCTTGTATGTCACATGTAAGAGATGAAAAGCTATTATTCCACTCTCTTTAGCAGGGGCAAGACCTTTCCTGGGGTATGTGTCCTGGTTTGGGCACACACTCAATAAGAAGTTGGGTGGTGTATGTGGATGTATACACCTGTGTGTACAGGGGAGAGCTCAGCTAGGGTGACAGGAGTGATCAGAGAGTTGGACAGCATGACCTACCAAGAAAGGGTGACCAAAGGGGGTTTAGTTCAACAAAGAGAGCATCAAATGTGGAAAGAGGCTTCCAACAGGGAACAGTGCTACAAGGAGGTTGTTCAATGTTTCTTCCCCAGGTGGAGGACAGGTCTAAAGAGGCATTTGTTACATACTGAGAGCAACCTCACTTGGACATTAGGAAACAATTAGCAATTGGGGTATAATTACATATGGGACATGTTAGTGTGAAGACTGTGAAAGCATAAGATGAGGGCAGCAGGCAGCTTTGGAGGACTTAGGTACCTTTCACTCCTCTTTGAGTGAGGAGGTTGTGCTGTTTGAGTTCACCTCTTGCACGGTGGCTCCCCAGAAAGGAGCCTGCCCATTTCCCTGCTTTCTGTCACCTCAACAGCAGGGCAAGACAATTCCAGTGGCAACAAACAGGAGATGGCTCTGCTTTTTTTGATGTCTGTTCTCTGTGTCTATGCCTTAGGATATTCTTAAACTTTCCATTGAATTTGCATTGTTAATGTCTTTAAAGCAAGAATTGCTACTATTTTTTTCACTTGGTACTATTAAAAATGACCACTTCTTTTCTTTTTTCATTTTCTTTTTTAGTGAATATTTAGTTCAGTCTTTTCCAAGAGTTGGAATAAATGGCAGCATGCATTAGTATTGCATGCCAGCATCACGGCGTCGTGATAACGACATTACCTTCCTTGCTGATGCCCAGTGTAACACTATATCTTTGCCTTTCAAATACTTTCTGCTTTTCCTTATCACCACATTCACTCTCTGGAAGTTGGCCAGATCCATGTACACTGGCCAAGGGGATCAGACAGGGTGAGGGACCAGAAAAGCAGTGTTTTCTCTACAGTCTTACGCTCTCAGGTAGGTGCTGCCAGATCAGCAGCAGTTTCCCTGAGGAGGGATCTCAAACACAAAACAGCTTGGTGAGGCAGAGGCAGGTGCTGGAGAAGCAGGAGAAGGCAAGAAGGATAGATACAGCTCACACCATTTTTCCATCCTAAAGAAAAGTCATTAAGAAGTGAATGCATGACCTCTAACTACTTCTAGACCTCCTCTGGCAGACACATTTTATTTTCTGGATTTGTCTATTTCTGTGTTATATTTTTGAACACTTTTCATCATTGAGTGTGAAGAACGTGTGAGAATCATAGAACCATAGAAAGGCTTGGGTCGAGAGGGGCATTAAAGATCACCTAGTTCCAACGCCCCCACCATGGGCAGGGACACATTCCACTAGATGAGGTTGCTCAAAGCCTCATTCAACCTGCCCTTGAACACTTCCCTGGAAGGTGCAGCTGCAACTTCTCTGCACAGCCTGTTCCAGTGCCTCACCACCCTCACAGTAAAGAATTTCTTCATAACTTCCAATGTAAATTTCTCTTCTTATAGTTTTAAACTGTTCCCCCTTGTCCTATCACTATCCACCCATGTAAAGTGTCACCTAAGAGCAGCAAGAAACCAATCACAACAGTATCCAGAAGGAAGAGCAGCAATTTCTTCCTTCAGAATATTCTTTCTTAAGTTCTCTTGGCTCCTCCACCCTCCTACTTTGATTAGCTGTTCTCTCCCATGTCTGAAATTGCATTAATTTGTTGGCATATTTCAGGCATGGTGAGTTTTGAAACTATAGTTTTAAAGCCAAGGAAAACTCTACCAACTCATGCCCAAGAAGTCAGGCGTTGTCAAAACAAACATTGCTATTTTCTGAACAGCCTCAATTTGCACCTTATGGTATTTGTTTGCTCCATGCCCTACAGGAAAGAAGACCTGGGGACTGTGGTCAGCACACACACAACCTTCCCAGCCTGAGCTTTGTTTAATCCTGAACAGAAGGGAATGTGACCTTTTCAAGTCATTTGTGGTATCTTGAAGTTGGCTTTAAGCTTTGCATCAGTTGTCCCAATCCCAACTTCTTGTTCAGTCACAGTATGTTGTGCACTCTGGGCATGTGTGTGAGTGGTGTGTGTACCAGTGCTGCTGCAGGAGCACTCGAGGCAGATACAAGCAGACAGAGGTGGACCACACTGACAGATTTCAGAGACACACTTTCATTAGAAAGCCAGTCAATATCAGCTCAAGCTGTACAAGGTTCTTCCTCCTTGCAATGCACCCCAGATTTGTCCCATCTAAAAACCTTATGAAAATTATTTCACCTGTGTTTTCCTTACCATATGGATGTGGACTGGCTCTACTGTATTGCACTGTAGCCTTTATTTCAGCCAAGTTGCTTTGTACACTTTATCTTATTAATGACTGAGCTCACCAATAGCAGAGGGAGATGAATTTGTACATCTTCGAGGCAATAATCCCAAACTCATATGGGATGTCTCAAGCTTTGTGTAATCCAGAAGCTAAGAGCAAGCCCTTGTGCATATTCCAATTCAAGGAATTTTCAATTCTAACAATTTTTTTTAATTAGCTTTAAAATTCAGCGGATCTATGTCTTATCAAAAAGTTCATAAACTTCCTGGGAATGCCTACAAAGGAGCAGGCAGCACAGAAAGGGCTGCTGAAGCTTGGAGGAGCCAGTTATGTTCATGCCAGGAATAAGCATAGAAGTAATGGCTTGGAGGATTCAGAAAGTGATGGTCAATGAGGTTGACCACCTGGCATATGAGCTTGGACGAGGTGCCCAGCATGGTGACAGGTGGTTTTCTTCCTGAGCATTAGCTCTGTCAGCACAAACCCATTAATCAGTTTTAAATAAATGTCACTGTAAATACAGGACCTGGCCTGATTCCGACACAGTGCTAAGTACCTCCATCCATTCTTCCATGAAGCTGCAGTTGCAGGTGGTCCATCCTTTCAAGAATTCACTGCTCTTCTGTGAAGAAGTAGAAAGAAACTGTAAACAGTTGTAAAAAGCCCATGTTTTCCCTAAAGAAAGTCTGACTTCATGAAAGGAAAGGTATAGTCTCTATTCCCTTTGCTAACAGTGTCGTAAAACTGGTATTTAAATAGTATTTTGTCTCTGACAATTCAGGGGAAGTATCAAAATTAAAATGGTGCAGATAAAAGAACCCACATTTTCTTGTAACCTCCTTCCCATCTCTGAAAAATCCCCAAACAAACCATCCAAATGAATAAGGGAAACTAAAGAAAACCAGGGTTGTTGGCTCATTGATGTAACAGTAAAAAAAAGTCAGACATACAAGAAATTTCTTGTTATTTTCAGTGCTGGTCCATATGTCATTTTTGTGGAGCACTATGTTCTGGTGATGCCCTGCTGATGTGGTAACAGGAATGATCTATCAGCATTGCCATTATAAACCTCATGTTTATAACCTGGATGTGCACATTTGCTGTTACTCGGTATCTGTTGTAAAAAAATTCAATTTTCTTTTTAATGACTTGATAATTTTTCACACAGAAAAATATGAAATGTTCCAAAAAGCAAAAAAGAAAGGCGGTTTTTAAAAAGCGAGAAGAATCAACAAATGACAGCATTATTAATTATTTTTAGTAGTAGTAGCTGTAAGTTTTATTTGTATTGCAGCAGTGCCCATATACTCTGTAGAATTAGGTGCTGTACAAACACTTGACTTTTTTTTAATGGATTTAGTGCTGGCAGAAAGTGTTGGACTGAAAGCCTTATGAATTCTTATTTATTGTTTTCTTGCCTTTGGTAATGCCCTAGTATCTGTCTGAGATTTGGCTTTTATTGTGATAGATGCTGTACATGTACTCAATTATCTCTGTTGTGAGAAACACTTTAATGCATGCTTACTTTTAAAAAGGAGCTGAAACACTCTCTGTGGAAAAGAGCATATCTGTGGAGCAGAGAATAAACCTCATCACTTAGGCATATAAGGCACATATTTCTTGCAAAGCCACTCTGTAGAGGTGCAGTAGAGGTATCTCTGCAGCCTCTGTCTGTGTTGCTCCATTTATATGGCACTGGAGATATGGACTTCACTCGGATCCTGGAAGTGGCTCAGCCACATTAGTACAAAACTCTTTCTGCACTAATCTGCAGGAACTCCCTGGAGCTACCTTGCTGGAGTGAACCTCCAAGCTAGTGAGACCACAGACCTGCTTGGCATCGACTCAGAGAGGCCCTGAATGTGTTTTTCCTTTGTCTCTGTCTTGCACTTGGTGGATATACTCCTCCCTCTACAACTGCATGAGAGGAGGTTGTAGTGAGGTGAGGGTTGGTCACTTCTCCCAGGCATCAGCTGACAGGACTAGAGGAAATGGCCTGGGTGGTTTAGATTAGATATTAGGAAAAATTTCTTCACTGAAGGGGTGGTCAGGCACTGCAACAGGCTACCCAGGGAAGTGGTGGAATCACCATCCCAATCACATCAGGAGGAGTGTGGATGTGGCACTTGGGGATATGTTTCAGTGGTGAACACTAGGGTTAACAGATGGACTCAATCTTCTTAAAGGTATTTTCCAATCTTAATGAGTCTATGATTCTATGAATTCCTACATATTGTGTCTGGGTTGAGCTGCTACACCTGTGCAAAACCCTCATGGTCTTTGCCTCTCTGTACTGCCTAATAAAGGAGGAGATGCTCTATCAATGACCCTGAAAAGGCAGAAGGAAAAAGTAAACAGCACTTTGGCCTCCATTTTATGGAGACCATCATTTGGGTATTGGTACCCCACTTGGTGGGGTGGCATGTCCAGGACCATAGAGGATTATGGGGCACAGACACAGCTGGATCCCAGCATGGTTCACACAAACCTGTTTCTGACATAGTGTCTGATCTCAGGCTCCTTCATTTGCAGTCCAGTGTCTTGCACAGGATTTGATTTGCCCAGAATCCTGCTTGGACAGGTGGCTTAATATAGTCTAATTGCTTTTTTCTGCCCTCAACTAGGCTTGTCAGCAGAGTCAGCCTATGATGTGGTTGAGGATAAAAGCAAACAAAGGAATTGAGGCACTTCTAATTTTAGTAATATGCAGTTTATCCCCTTTTCACTATCTAGTCTTGAGCACCATGCTCTCAAATTTGCTTTAGTTTTTACTTCAGTGTTCTTAGATTAACCATTATGTTTCAGACAGGCTTTAATCACACACATACACTCTTTGGTTGGATGCAGCATGCCCAGACAAAGCTTATTGCACTCTTTTTTTTCACAGCAAGTCACGCACGCTGCTCGTGTAGATTCCCATTTAAGCCTCTCTGTCTCATGATGCATTGTGCTGCCTCCAAAGACTAAGTGAGCAGTAACTTTCATTAAAAAAAAATCATAAATATATTTTACTGCTTGGACTTAGTGCAAATGCACAACTGACTCATTGGCTCGATAGATGTAATTGCTCTCAAGGAGCCTTTATGGTCTATTGTTTCAATTATAAGTGAATTACATAGTCCCCAAGTACTTACTCACTCTGCTTTCAAGGAGAGTGAAAAGACCAAGTCAAAGCAGGAAATTGGACAGAAAGGACATCATTTTATTGAAACTCTTCACCTTCTGGGTGAGGAAAGGAAACACATCAAGCACAGTCCATGCCATTTGCAAATGACATATTTTATCTGTCTGAAACCATTACAAGCCCTAAATTGTATAAATTCAGATGCTGAGAGAGGAAGGCAAAAATCGAAGGTAATATATGCATGGAAAAGACAAAGTTCAGGAGGGATGAGACAAGTAATAGAATGAAACAATCTTCCTTCCAGTGATAAGTGATTGGGCAAAGGGAAAAGGAAGAAAAAAAGAAGGATCAAAATGAGGTCTCTGATAAGCTGAACTGTACTTTGAAGGACATCCTGCTCTTTTTCCTGAGCAGAAAAGGCTTCTGGCATCTGCAGCTTCCAGTGCCACACATTCTCCATCAGAAATCACAATGTTCTATAAGAAACTATGGTAAATGCTGAAATTAGGCAGGAGAAGCACAGATCTGATAGTACTTTGTAAAATAAGACCTTCAGGTAACTGTCCTCACAAGACAAAAGATAACATGTGGCAATGCTTTAGTGACAACTTGGAATGAATTTATCATAAATAAGGGAATGGAAATAGCCTTTGCTAACAGAACAGAATTTCTGTATTCTGTTATTTCCTCTATGAAGACTGAGAAGGGATGGTATTATAGTAGTTCCACAGTATTTTTACACATAAAAAAAGTATTGGTGTTTTAACCTATATTTCATCAAGAACATTTATAAGCTGGAATGTGAATGCTTAGGTGAATCCCTTGGGATTTTGGATTAAAAGATCTTCACATGTTGAATTTTCTAGGAGAGGGTTGTGTACAAGACCATCTGAAAAATCCCAGGTTCAGCTGGGATCAAGAAGATAATACCAGTGAAAACAACATTCCAATATGGCAGAGCTGCATGCACTGCCAACATCACAGCCACTAAACAGAAAAAAATATCCAGGGTGGTTTGTGGTGGTGACGAAAGGACATTTGCAACTCCTTGGAAAGGAAGGGAAATGTTTGGGTTTTGGTTGTGATCTGTGTCTGGGTGCTTGAGCTGCGGATGTGATTCTCAAGGAAGTTCCTGGTGGAGGTTTTCTTTGCCCAGAGTTTGGACTGAGAGAACTCATGGAAAAGATGACAGGAAAGCAAGTAGAGAAAACAAGGAGTCCAGAGATGGTTTCAATAATGAGGAAAAACTGTACAGACAACTCAGAGTTTGCAGACTCCTGCATAACAGGAGAATCAGTAGGGAGCTGCTCTGGAGGACCAACTACACAAGTTTAAAGCTCAGTCAAAGTGGCAAACCCAAGCAGGAAAACATGGATAGACACACAGGCTTCACAGAGTCAGCCAGGCTGGAAGGGACCACAGTGGGTCATCTGGTCCCATCTCTCTTTTCTGTCACCCATGGAACATGAAGGCTACACCTACTGGATGGGATCTGAGGGAAAATAGGTGAAAGAGATCCTGCTTTTGGAAGGGTGCTCTGCTAAGCCCTGCTGGATCTGGGGAAGTTTTCAGTGTTCCAATAGTGTGACTGCAATCTCCTGGAGGACTGTAAATTCAAGCAGCAAGGCCTACCTACCAAATTTAAACATCCTTGACACTTGGTTGTAAATGAGCAGAACTACTGGAATCCACAGTTTTGAGTTTTGGGATGGCTGTATTCAGGCTCTAGCCAAGTAAAAGGATGTGCATGACATGTCTTCTTCACAGTCTGGAACTGATGCTTATGCACACAAGGACATGTGTGTAATAAGAGCTCCTTCTTTTTATATTTTCCCCACAGAAGACACTTTTGTCCTGGATTGCCTTCCTGTCCAGATGGATTTCCAATCAACTCTGCAAGGACTTGTTCTGCATTGCTTCACATCTGTGTCGAGGCAGTGCATCAATTGCCAGAGCTTTGTGGCTCTTTGCTACTTCTGTCCTAACAATTAAAACCTTTCAGGGAGCCCACTTTGGTCCTGAAGGCAAATGTCATGGAGGCACTAATACAGATAAACACCCCCACACACCTTTGAAATGGGACCACATCCTCCTTACCAACTAGAAACCATCAGAGTTCAGTCTCCAGCCATTTCCCTCCTGAAGCTCTCTCTGAGTCATGTCACCATCACCATCATCAGAGATGTGATAAATTCTGACTTATTAATTTCTTCTGCTGCTGGCTCACTGTCTGGGACTTTCTCTTACATAATGTCCAGCTGAGACTCTCTTTGCTAGTGCCATACCACAACTTTGAGGTGATATCACTCTTCAGAGTCACAGTGCTGTGTGGGCTTGGGGTTACACTGTGTGAAACCAACACTGCTTGCAGTTGTCAGTACCTAAAGCCCAGAGTGCTGCTGAGCTTTTTCTTTGCCAGTATCTGCCTTTCCATGCATCCTTAAACCCCCAAGGACTTTATTAGTGGTGAGGTGTACCTTTGGTTTTTTGCTGGTCAAAATGCCAGCAGATTGCATTTATTTATGTCTGGGGCTGTACAGAAATTTAGAAATACTTAATACAGCTCAGAGTCTGAGTGTGCTTTTTTTCTTTATCTCTATTAGTAATTATTATTTCAATCCCATTCTTTCTTATCCGTGGGACTGGTGATGATGGAAACCTGATGTATCTAAACCATATACAATGCTAAAATTCAGATTCAAGACTTGTGGTGTGCAGGACTTTGCTATGTCAGCTTTACCCTGTCTAACAAACTGACTCAGTGTGCAAGGTCACCTCTTATCTGTCGCATCTCCTGGTAGAATTAATTTAGGGAATTATCTAGGGCAGGTAGATTGTTCCCTCTAGTCAATAGAGGGAATTCTACCTGCTGAGAAACCGTGTTTACTACTCTGTCAGCTCAGGCTCTTTGACCCAACTCTGGTTCAAGTGGCATCCCTCAAAGGTTTTGTTCATTGTTTTCCATTTGTCACTTCTCTGTTGGGTTTTTTATCTTTTTTGATCACTATGTGATATTTTTTCCTTTCAAAAGCTTTCACTAACCATAGGGATTCCCATTCCCTTTTCCCAGCTGGCATAACCACACTCCAGAGCTGGACTCTGCAGGTTTTGTGACAAGCTGTGTTGCCTGTGAAGGGATGGGGTCAGCACTTCATTCCAGCAGCAGTGCTTCCTAAATTAAGGTATTCCTGTTTTCTTAGGGGAGATATACTAGGGTGCAGCACTTTCCACTGTATTTCCGCACTTCATTCCAGCAGCAGTGCTTCCTAAATTAAGGTATTCCTGTTTTCTTAGGGGAGATATACTAGGATGCAGCACTTTCCGCTGTATTTCTTGGCAACTTGGACAGATATGTGTCTTCTTCATGTAGAAACATGTATGAGCTCTATTTTTGGGTGTCCTACAGCCTTGTTTGGGCCCTTGCTCCGTAGACTAAATATGTGTCTTCTTCATGTAGAAACATGCATGAGCTCTATTTTCAGGTGTCCAACAGCCTTGTTTGGGCCCTTGCTCCATAGACTAGCCCAGCCAGGCACTGATTAGGAGGAACTAGAGAGCCCTTCTGTGGTCTGTGTCCCAGGACATCCTTAAAGGCATCCTGTCTTCCTAATGGTGTGAAATGGGCACACAATATCCTCCCAGCCCACCACCCCTCCTGCTCCTGGGAGGAATTCTGCATGTCTGGGCCAGAAAGGCACCAAGAAGACCCTCAGGTTGAGGGCCTGCAAAAAAAGCCTGTGCTGAGGACCAGAGCAGTAATGTGGTATAACATGACCCATCTCTAACCCAACCCAAACCCCAACCCCTACCCAACCCAAGCCAGTAACCTCACAGCAACAACAAGCTGCTCCTTTCCTCTAATCCAGGACAAATTTGGGGGTGCTAGTGGTGGGGTTGTATGTTTTTGTCAGACATCAACTATTTCCCAGAATAAATAGGTAACCCAGTGTTGGTAGATTTCAGTTGACTGCTTGGATATATGCAAACTGTACAAGAAAATAAAGTCAGATCCAAGCAAGGGAATAATGAGATACAGAATAATTCTTTCTAACAATAGAATTATAATAAAAGCGTAATTTAGAGCATAAATTATTCTAAACAAAGGTATTATTCTAATTATAGTTTTGAATAATAATGGTAGATAATTCTACATAAAATGGTATGAGTGTGACAGTTGGGCTTTATAGCAAGCATAGCTGAAAGCAGTTTTTTAGAGTGACTTTGCATAAAGAAAAGGGATTTCAATAAAGAATTTACATCTACCTGACCCTAGAATAATTTCCTATCTTCACATTTGCCAGACGTTTTATTGAGATACTTTAAATTGCCCAGATCAGATCTCTTAAGTGGTGGTTTATTCCTTGATAAGCCACTGGGCTGTGCTATTGCTCTACATTTTAAGGCTTCCTCTCATAGAGCAGCTTCCAACATGTTCAGAAGAATGACTACTGCTCGTGGCAGATTTAAATTGTACAGTAACTGAAGAATCTGGTCAATAATTAATGCCACAGTAGCAAATAATGAGCTGAATTTTAGCTCAGTCACAATTTTTGCTTTCATTGTGTACCTGTAACTGTGTACAATAAACCAATTACTGTTGGATTAAAATAGTTTTCAGGCACATTAAAAGTATCAAGTGATGCATATTACTAGTAATTGAATGCTGCAGTCCAGCTACCAGCTTCTTTGCAACCACATGCTCTGTTCACTATTGGCAAATGGAAAATTTAATCCAAATTAAAAAAAAAAAAAGGCTTAGCTTCAGTCCATATTTTTGTGCATTTTTAACAGTGCTGTCTCTCGCAGTTGGTGTCAGTCAGCATCCAAGTCCATCTCTCTATTGCAGGGGCTTGTTTTTTAAAGGTATTGCTCCAGAAAAATATGCAGCAGCCAATATACTAAAATATTAATAATATTTTAGCCGGAGCAAAGATATCAAGCAAGTGGAAGCATCCCACTCCTCTCTGGCAGCCTGCTTGGTCCTTTTGAACTTCAAGGTTGCACTGTGTATTGCTTTTTGCTTTTGCTTTATTTTTCCTATTTTTTATTTTCAGTGATAGAGCTGCAGCTCAAGGTGTTAAAGATTCCCCATGTGTACTCACTGGGCTGTAACCTTTGTCAGTCACTCACCCTAGATTCTGTTCCAGGATAAATTTGTGGAAATTCTGTCTGTGATTTGGAAGAAAGTATGCTTTATTTGCCAATATACTTTCTCGTCTTTCTCAAGTTATCTACAATTATAAAATACTTATGAAGTCTTCTTATTAGACCCAGGTAATGCATCAAATCTGCTTGACTGTGGCAGCATTAAGTCAGAAAATAAACTTCACATTCCTGAAGTGCAGCCTTAAGGAGCAGAATGCTTCTGGTATTATTCTGTGTGGTTTATATCGTGGTGAGACTACTAATCATGGACCAATCTCCCATCACATGTTGAACTGTAAAACACAAAACCAGACAGTAATGGCCAAGACCTGACAATATTTTACTGGCACGATTTGTGTTGTGGTTAGTACATCTTCTGTAAGGTCTTCAGGTCAAGAAATTCAAGAAATGACCCATCCTAGGTAGTATTGCTACCTACTCCCCTGTGACATTCAAATAATGTTTGCAAACTTATTTTTTGTACTGACCAAGCCACAGAGGTTACACAGCCACTTGAGGTTCCAGGACTGTCAATCTAATATCTCTTGGGAATGTTACATTTGCTGTCATATCTTGCAAAGGCTTTAATTTTAAGGGCTTTAATTTTAATGCACAGCTTGTTCTATAATTAGTTAACAAGTCTCTCTTGAGCCAGCTATGACTATGATTACTAATTTTTAGCAGCATATTTATAGAACTGGTCACTAAGATATATGTAGTTTCTCATCCTTTTACTGCTGTCCTGGAGCATGTAATTATTTCACTGGATCTAGGGACATAGCTGGAAATAACTCTCTAAATATATTATTAATAACACAGTCACAATTTTAAAAATAACTCATTTACCTTTTTTCCATTAAGAACTTTTATTCACAGTTTCTGTTACACAAGGTCTGGAGAGTGGAATGTAGTATTTAGAGCTTTCTTTGTAGTTGTTTTCATATTCTGGTTCTCCAGGAGTATTATAATCCAGCTGCAAACACACTTTGTGTTATGCTTTTATCTTTTCCATGACTCACATATTGCTGGAGATTTTCACCTAGGCATGATTTTGGTATTTGGTGCCAAACTTGGCCTTATAAAATAGTGATTTGATGTCTTTTAGAGACATTTGTTTAGACACATCTTTGGAGCCCTGGAAGAGAGAGGTTGCCTCTGGGAGCAGATGCAGTGGTCAGAGCAGGGTGTGTTTTTCTCCTGAGGGTGGAAGGATCCCAGTGCAGGCCAGTTTCTGAAATATCCCTCCCTTCAAGGCCAGCTCCCTGCCCCCTGGAAGAGGCTTTACCATCCTTCACTCACAGACATTTACTTTCACACTCTAACAAGATTTCTTGAGAGTAGACCACACTCGCCAAGGGTGTTGTCCTGAGGGACATGGCTCTTGGAAATGCATCACCCTGAGCTGCCAATGGGAAAGCAGCTTATTATCAAACTGCTTCTCTCTTCCAGAAAAGTAAAAAGCCTGATTTCTTGCTTTTAATCCTTTTTCACCCTTTCCTGAAAATAAATTAGATATTTCAGTGCCACAGGGTATTCCATCAAGGACTGATCCTGCCACATGAAAGGACACTAGCTACTTCTAGGCTTTGTTCCCCTTCCCCTCTGTACCATGGAACACACTCAGATGTGTGTGCCCCAGTACAGAGGCCAATGCAAACCTCACAAAGTTCAGCAAAATGAAGTGCAAGGTCCTACATCTGGGCCATGGCAATCCCAGGCACAGCTACAGGTTGAGTGGGGAATAATTGAGACCAGCAATGAAGAGCAAGAATTGGGAGTGACAGTGGATGAGAAACTCAAGCTGGCAGTGTGCACGAGCAGCCCAGAGAGCCAATGGAATCCTGGGCTGCATTAACAGGAGTGTGAGCAGCAGGTCTAAAGAGGTGATTCTCCCCCTCTACTCTGCTCTTGTGAGAGCTCACCTGGAATACTGTGTGCAATTCTGGTGCCTTCAACATAAGAAGGACATGGAACTGTTGGAGCGAGTCCAGAGGAGGCCACAAAGTTGATAAGAGGACTGAAGCACCTTCCCTATGAGGACAGGCTGAGGAAGTTGGGGCTGTTCAGCCTGGAGAAGAGAAGACTGTGTGGAGACCTCAGAGCAAGTTTTCAATATCTGAAGGGGCTACAAGGAGCCAGAGAGGGACTCTTAATAGGAACTGCAGTAATAGGGCAAGGGGTAATGGATTCAAATTGAAGGAGGGGATGTTTAGGTTAGATGTTAGAAAAAAGATTTTCCTGTGAGGGTGGTGAGGCATTGGAACAGGTTGCCTGGGGAAATGGTGGCTGCTCCAACCCTGGCAGTTTCAAAGCCAGGCTGGTTGAGGCCTTGAACATTCTGGTCTAGTGAGGAGGTGTCCCTGCCCATGGCAGGAGGGTTTGGGACTAGATGATCATAGAATTGTAGCATCATAGAATCTGTAAGGTCCATTCCAATCCCTAAAATTCTATGATTCTACATTTCTATGTGGCCTTGCCCTGCAGAAGGCATCTGTTCCATCTGTGATACCACATGGTGACATCCCAAATATCTCAGCAAATTGACAGATTCTGTCTGATCTACTAATTTCCTAGGAATAAATACCCTGGTCAGTGGTGTAGCAGAAGGTGTTGAAACAAACTTCTCTTGGATGCTGATTTCATGGATGGTCTGAAAGATATTTCAATGAGAGGCAAGAAAAGATTTTCCAGGCACTATTTCATGCAGCACAGTCAGATGTGTGCTACGTAGCTTGCAACTTTTATCTCCTGTGAGTGCTTTTCAATGTCCTTGTCCAACAAATGCGAACTTCTCCTCTTAACCCAGCTACTTGCTCATAAAACACTAATTCTGCATTGGAAACAAACATGAGTAATTCTCCTAAACAGAGCTGTGCCAGTGCATTTTGTGAAGAATACACAATGTGAGTCAGACAGAGCTGGGGAAGCAAGGGGTTTGCAGAAGGACCAAGTACGGGCATAGATGTTGGATGCTTAGAAGAGGACGTCACTGTCAGAGATTCTCCACTTTAAAGTGCAGTTATCATCTGGAAAGTGTAAAAGTGACATCCTGGTATGCCACATTTATTCCTCCTCCGCAATTTCTATTCCAAATTCACTCCGTCTTCAAGTCAATACCATGTTTTTTGCTCTGACTGCCAGCACAGCTAGCTCAGCCTGTTACCTGAGAATCAAGCTGTGCTCTTTCTGCTTATTAAAACATTGCCAACTGCAAAGCTTCTGGAGTCAGACATTAACTGGCAATGCTGTGGGAGAGGCAGGAGCACAACAAGGCTAGCACATCCTTAGCTACAGGAACGAGAAAGGGAGCAAAAAACCAACTGGTCCTTAAACTCGGCACATATGCCTAAGGAGGCCCACAGAGAACACATATTTACAGCACATAGGTGTCATTTTCATGCAATTACTTGTCTGACTATCACTACATTTCATGCTGGAGCAGCTAAACAGGGAGCCAAAGAGCCCCTTACTCAAATCCCAGCTATGCAAGATTTCCAAAGGATTATTGATTAGAGGCATTGAGAACCTCTCCTGTGAGGAAAGGTTGAGAGAAGTGGGATTCTGGAAAGGAGCAGGCTTTGAGGTGATCTAATTGCAGCCTTCCAGGACCTGAAAAGAACCTACAAGATTCAGAGGGACTGAGTATAGGAACAGGTCCACAAGAGTATTTCACAGGGGGAATGGATTTAAAGTGAAAGGTAGTAGGTTTTGATTAGATGTTAGGAAAAAAATCTTTAATGTGAGGATTGTGAGGAACAGGTTGCCCAGAGAAGTTGTGGTTGCCCCATCCCTGGAAGTGTTTAAGGTCAGGTTGGATGGGATTTTAAGCAACCTGGTATAATGGCAGGTATCCCTGTACATGTCAGTGGGGTTGGAACTAGATGATCTTTAAGGGCCCTTCTAACCCAGGCCATTCTATGATTCTGTGAATCTATGATTATAGAGGAAACAGGTGAAGAAAACATGCAGCCAGGACTTTTTTGGTTTTGGCTTGCTCTGTCATCTCTAAAGTGCAGCACCTCCTGCAGCATGTATACCTGGGCAAGGTACTCTTAATCCTTCTCTTACAAGGTGTATGTTTAGTTGCTGAGAGAGTTTACAAAGGGATTTATATTTCTGGGTAAAAGGAGCAAATGACAAATAACAAGTGAACAAAAGCTTTAAATAGTTCAGAACTTGTGCTGGATTCAGAAGAACATTGCAGAGTCCACATGCTTATCTGGAGCTCAGCTGATGTGCATGAACTTCCAGTGTCTGCAAAGCAGGCAGGAGCTCCAAGGAGGGTTCTCCAGAGCCAGTGCTGCTCATCCCATCTGGAAACACTGCAGTCTTGAGTCGTCACTGCTTTGCATTCTGTGTAACCACTTATCTCTGCAAAGACTGAAAGCAAAGAAGGTGCAAAATGCTAAAGGATTACAGCATTCCAGCACCTTCTTTCGCACAGAGGCACAGAAATGGATAATGAACTGTTGAGAACTGCTCAGCCTGGTTCTTATCCCAGCAGCTTTATGGATGTCTAGAAAACACCTGCTTTCCTTGAGGGCAATATGGCTACTGAAGGCAGCAAATGAGCTGCCTTAGACAAATTTCTTGGGTTAAGTCCAAAATATATAGGACTAGTGAGCCTTTCAGCTGAAAGCTACCCAGCTAACATGTCCACTGCCTGGAAAATTGTCATCTGATGATCAGATAACTGTAAATCACTGCCATTTTGCTGGTTTCCAAAGCAGAGACACAGAGGATGTGGTGCACACAGGGGATGTGGTCCTTGACTGCTTATTGTGAGCTCACGAGCTGTGGGATCATGCAAACTGATCCCAAAACTGTATCCATCAGTTACTGTGGTGGCTAGTGCCTGAATCATGGATTCACAGAGTGCCTGAGGTTGGACAGGACCTCTGGAGATCATCTGGACCAGCCCCCACTGTTCCAGCAGGGCCTCTTAGAAGTGATTGCCCAGAACCATGTCCAGATGACTTTGGAATATCTCCAGGTGTGAAAACACCACAGCCTCCATGGACAACCTGTGCCAATTCTCAATCACCCTCACAGTAAAAAGAAATGTTTCCTGATGTTCAGAGGGAACCTTATGCATTTTAGTTTGTGCCCATTGCCTTTGGTCCTGTCAGTAGTATGTATGTAGCAGCCTGCAGTGAACCAAGAAGATGGGAGCTAATTCCAGTATTTCATTGTAGTGTCCAGCTGAAGTGTGTAGCACAGGACAATCCCTGGCAAAATTCTTTGGTATGTTTCAGGGAAGGAAAGATGTGAGTCTTGCAGTTCTCACTGATCTGTGCTCAGTACCATCAGCCAGTTGTGGGTGCAGTGTTTGGCACTGGACATGTCTGTAATTCCAAAGGTGTGAAATATTGCCTTCAGTCAACTTGACAAGCATTTTTCTTTCAGAATTTAGTCTTTAAACCCACAAATCTCAGCAGAAGTACCACACAAACATTTATACTTGGGCAGTGAGTAGGACTTGCTACTCTTAATTGCTTTTCAACCTTTGCTGAGGTCCTGTTCTTTAAATAGCTGCTACAACGACCTGATTTTCCACCACAATATCGCCAGAGGTTATTTATCTACTTTAATTAATTTATTTATGCATTTTTATAATTTAATTGTTTCTTCTCGGCTGAATGGTGGAAGATAATAGCCATGTCACAGTGATACAGCACTAACTCCAGGCACCAGCCCTGGTGATGTGTCACAGCAGACAGAACATTGGTGGTGGCCATGCCACAGGGTGCACTGGTGACATGGATGGCCCAGGATGGATATGAAAAGGGCTGCTCCAGACCAGACAGGCAGACAAGAGTTCAAGTGACCAAGGACTGAGAGGGGAGGGCAGAGGAAGGGTGGGCAGGGGATGTCCATGGTGGTGGGTGGTGGCTGCTCCTCCTCTGATACTTTTCCTGTCTCTTGTAGACACCTGAATAGGGATGTGACCAGACCATGGCACACTCCTCTCCCTTCTCCAACATCCAGCCAGAGATCTGTCAGCTCTACAGGACAGAGAGCCCCAACATATACCCTATTTTGGTTTTACAGGGAGTTGGGGGCTCCCTCCAGCCATGGCAAATCCTTTTTCCCCAGGTAGCCAAGGGATGGGCCACACAGCTTCTGGCATCATCCCTAACATTCAGGTCATAGCAGGGAAAACACCGGTGTGGCCCACATTGCAGTAGGGTTGATAACATGGTTGGGCCAGGACAGATGTCTCCTGTCTGTCAGGAGGACATGGGTTGGACAGCCTTGACCGGAGGCTGAGAGAACCCCAGGAAGGAGGAGGCTGCTCTGTTCTTTTATGCTCCTGTCTTTGACAGCTAAACCCCTGGACATGACCAGATCATGGTGTGTACCTCTCCTCTCCTTGTTCTAGCAGTCAGCTAGAGAGTGTGCAACTTTCTAGAAGGAACTTTCTAGAAGAAAATTGACCTAAAGATAAGGAAACACGCTTATCCTTAGTCTGTACCCTGTTATGGTGGCACTTAGTGCCGTGGTCTAGTAACCATGCTAGGGTTGGACTTGTTGATCTTGTAGGTCTTGTCCAACCTGGTTGATTCTATGATTCTATGATTCTATAGGCTGCTGGAAGCTCCCTGTAACTGTGAACATATGGAGCTCCACACTACCCACTGACTGTACCCCCATCAATGTCCTACAGGCAACTGGAAGTTCTTCATAGCCATGGACAAAGGGAGCTCCATACCACCCACCATCCTTGGACCCTGTCGTGATCCTACAGCCATCTGGAAGCTCACTGTAGCTACAGAGAAAGGGAGATCTGCACCACCTACCATCTCTGTGTGAAAATTATCTCAGAATGAATTTTGAAACTGATGAACCTTTTGAGTAGTTCTTCTGGTTTGTGCTGTCATTTTAGAGAAACCTTTTAGGGCC
>NW_008652066.1:3732-35752 GCF_000695815.1 Acanthisitta chloris | reverse complement strand
AGAGCCACCATTGACAGGCTTTTCCAGACAGACCACCTCTCTGACAGCAAGGACTCACCTTTTGATAGCTCTTGGCACATGGTCCCTTTCAGTTTTTTGGAAATACACTCCAATGTTTCCAGTTCTCCTTTCAGGCAGCAGCTTTTGTTACCTGATAGCAAAACTGCTTTTCCTCACTTAAGGCCAGAGTCCCTGCCCTGCCTTTCCCACTAAATAGAAAGCATAATACAGAAAAGAATGACAAAAGAACATTACAGAAGCCCCATCACTCTGTCTCCCCCGAGTGCCAAAGGAAAACAGAACATGTTTTTCTGCACTAGAAATGCTGGTAAAAAAGGGCAGTTTGGCTTCCCTGTGATTGAAACAGCCACACTGAAATACAAAATAGCCAGTGGGGATGAGATATGGTTTTGAGGACATGCTGGCAGCTCAGCATGGAGGCTTTGGGTGTGCTGTTTCATCTGAGACATTTGGGGCATGCAGTGTTTGTGCAAATCTCTCATCACTATATTTTTTTCTCAAAAATTCATAGAAAATGCAGAGAAAGCACAACACAGCAGTGAGACCCTGTGGAAGTGCAGCCTCTTGGGTTTGCACTGTGGAGGTTAGACCCAGGCATGACACAGTTTGGTGCAGGAGGAACATCAGGGAGCAAGGAGGCTGTGGCACTCAGCAGTTTTGGTCTGTATCCACCTGACTGTGCCAACATGCTTGTTTGTCTGATGCTGTGGTACATTCCTGGCCAGACAGCCCCTAGGCCCATACTCTTCATATAATCTTTGGGAAGTCTGCCTGAAGATAGGAAATGAGCAGGGTGTTTTGTTCTTCTTGCACAAATCCAGACCAAAAATTACTTTCTTACATGAGCAAGCACTGAAGTGGAACTGAAACAAAATGTCCAGGGGACAACTGTTCCCTGCTATTGGCTCACAGGGTTTCTGAAGGCAGCAGATTCCCACTCTCCACCACATTGAGCTAGATGGAGCATTTCAATGCACAAAGGGTCAAGAAGTATTTGTTTTCTAAATGAGTCAGGAAGGAAGAAGATGAATGGAAAAATAATTGCAGGGTTCAATAGCACAGTGGATAGGTCAAAACCAAAGAATGCAGAAGCAAATACAAGCAAACAGATGGACAAGGCTCGAGACACAGATATCCTGCTGTGGATCGCAGCAGAATTAGCCTTCTGGGGATGACTGTAAGTGGTGTGTGGAAATGTAAGTACTGCCTGTACTTATTGAGCTCTTCACAGGATACAATACTGCACAAAGAGGACTATGAGCATCCAAGCAGCCCTTTCTAGAGCCCAGTCCTGCTGCTGAAGGCTTAGCAAAAAGACTCAAACAAAAGAACAGGCAGAATAACACAGCATGAAATACTGGCACCACCCAAATGCCTGTTAATGTTCCCTTGTCATGTAGGTGATAGTGCATGAGTATCAGGGTCCTCTCCCCCAAAATCCATGTGCCTGTGCATCAAGAGAGCTAACCCAAATCTGAGTGCTGCCCCTATGAAGCAGAGTCAGTAGAAGGCAGCAGGCCTTGATGGGCAGTACCTTTGCAAAATGCAAAGTTATGCAAAGTTTGGTGATGTGGTATGCTGATGTTGAGAACCTCAGGGGATCCTTCCCAGCCTTGGCACTTCAGGTGCTTTATGAAGAGACAGAAATTCACTTTGAATTAATTCTTCAGCTTTATGGGATATAAAGTCCAGCCTCTCTCCTAAACACCACTGGAGGATGATGACAGGATCCATTATGCTGAAACTGCCTGGGTCAGTGCTGATTTTTGACCCAGGTCTAGGCTCTGGATGTTGGTGCCTGCAAAGCAGGACCAGTGAGACAGAAAGAGATGGAGAGGTACAATTGCTGATTTAAATAGTGTTGCTCTGCTGCAGCTGAGGGTCTGGCCTGACCCCTGTGATGAACAGAGTTACTTGAAAATCAGATTCTTTCCTTTGTGGTCTATTTTTTATTCTCTGTTTCATGCACTCCATATATAAAGGTATCTGTCTTCCTGTGAAGGGAGTGAAAAGATTAATTTGTTAAGTCAAATATTCATGACTCCCTGAGAAGGGAGAGGAAGTCACCTGAAGATCATTTATTACGGGCAAGTAGCTGAGGTTCCTCTGGAGAAAAGTATAACTGCAAATCTGTGGCATGGAGAGTTTCTGACAAGGGATGAGTCATCTCCTGTCCTGCCTGTCACACGCCTGGAATTAAGATCATGGACAGGTAACGACCCTGTCACACAATGGCTCATTTTCCATTGATTTCAGCAGCTGCTGTTACAAATCTTGGGGTCTTATTATTGCCCAGGGAAGCTGTGGATGCCCCAACCCTGGCAGTGTTCAAAGCCAGGTTGGATAAGGCCTTGAACAACCTGGTCTAGTGGGAGGTGTCCCTGCCCATGGCAGGAGGGTCTAGGACTAGATGCTCTGCAGGATCCATTCCAATCCCTTAGCATTCCATGATTCTATGATTATCCAGAGAAGGTCCCAGAGCATCCCTATAATGGCTGTGATAAGGCAGCATGATAAGATAGGAGATTAAAGGACCTTATGTCCTTCTGAGGAAAACCATGCAACTTTGCAAAGTCAAAAGGACAGTGCTGATCAACACTGACTCAACAGCCAGCTTAAGAGTGCTTTACAGGGGGATTTTCCATTTGGCTTAAACTGGAAAAGCAAACTAATTACATGAATGAACGTTTCTGGCTGCGACAATATCAACCGTTTGAATGCATTTGGCCAGTGAACTATTAAGTACAGTATATCTTTAGCATCCCAGGAGACCATAACTTATCTTGCATGGCAGCTAATCATTGCTACCTCAGCTCTACTTGCTCAGTCCCCCTGAGTGGAGTTCCACCCACTCATAATCAGGCCATTCATGCTCAGTCATGCATATAGGCTTCTCCAAACAGACACAGTCCCACTAATCACCACCTCTGCTCTCACTTAGGCTGCCATGTGGAGTATGATTCAATACTAAAATGGATCTCCGCAGCACAAGGAGCCTGTCCTGTACTCCCTCTCATTTCAGGTGGCAGTTCCCTGCTCTGATCATTCATCTGGTGCAGAGTGACCCTGTCACTGCAAGCACTGCTCACTGTGATGGTGTCTGTCTGCTGCACTGCTGTGTAGGGCCAGTCTGCACGCTGTAAAAACAGGATGAACAAAGGGTCTAGATTTTTGTAGGCATTGAAGTGTCATGGGAAAGCAACTTGCACCTATAGAAATAGATGGTTTTCAAAGATTAACCTTGAGTTCTGAAATTCATAGGTGACACTTTGGGATGGTCTGACAGATCGGCTCTTGACTCAGAGCTGGATCCTGCAGAGCTGGGGCTGATGCTGTGCAAAGTCACCTGTTTGCCTCCACGTCCCAGATCTCTGAGATTCAGGCTGCTGCATGGCTATTCCCTTCTACCAGTGCCAGAAACCAGGCTGCATGGTGCTTCCAGAGCAAAGAAGATCCAACAGCATCTTACCAATACTGTTTGTGCCTTCTGGCTTAGGAGGGAGGAAGGAAGCAGAAATTGTCACTGGAGCTTTAAATAAAATTTCCTTCTTCTTTCATGTATTCAGGCACCTCTCTTCTTCCCTCTCCACAGCCCATGGCCTGAGCCCTTTTTTTTTCTGAGGGCTAAGGGGCATTTTCTTAACTTACCACCTTTTAT
Organism: Acanthisitta chloris; assembly: GCF_000695815.1. Taxonomy (NCBI): domain Eukaryota; kingdom Metazoa; phylum Chordata; class Aves; order Passeriformes; family Acanthisittidae; genus Acanthisitta; species Acanthisitta chloris. The sequence goes on along the minus strand of NW_008652066.1, from coordinate 32,073 downwards.
TTTAAGCTGGAGTAAAGCTTTTGTGCAGGACTGGCCTGATGAGCAGCTGCAGCTCAGCACCAAGGATGTGTTTCTGTGTCTTCTTGGACCTTGACAGTGTAACCTGCAATTCCCAAAGCTTGTTGGTGATGAAGATAGTAACATCCTGGAGGTGCTAGTGAAATACTCTGATTTTTTTCAGAATTTCTCTTAGGTGTTTCTATTTAGGTAGTCTGCACTTTTTCTTGGGCATGTCTATGCAGGGAGAATCAGGCAAGTTGATTTAAATTAACTAAAGGCAGGAGTTTAAAGTAAATCAGGTAAATTTCATTAAACCTCCTGTTTCACAATTAAAGTGGCCTTAATATGACTTAGCCTTGGAAGAGAAGTAAACCAAATCAAATCAAAGCCCCTTTAATTCTGACAGTTCCCACAAAGGGCTTTAATTAATGCAGTTTAACTAATCCACTTAAAAATTCAGATCAACTTTTCTGAGCAGCTTCGTGTAAACAAGCTCTTACAACTGCTCTGCCTGAAATGATTTAGCTTGGTTGGATAGTTTTCCCTCGGAAGGTAAATCTGTGCAAGGCTGACTCTGGTGGAGTCCCACTATGGGGGATTGCATTTGGGTAACTCTATCAACCAGAAAAGTTGAATGAATATAAATCCAGGATAGTTTAGCTCTTTGTAATGCCTGCTGGCTCCGAGCTGCTGTGCTTCCATACCATTACACATGCAAAAAACAATAGACTGGATAATCAGTTTAGGAAAAGAAAGAAAAGATGGTGATACACAGCACCATGTCCCTCCTCTGGTTAGTGTGGAGGTCAGCTGTGTCGGGAAGGTGTCAGTATAATTTGTGTTGTGCCCCAGCAAGTCCTTATACTGTATTCAGGCAGACTGCAATCCAGCTGGGATTTATTTTAGGTGAATTGAGATTTACATTAGCACAAAATTAATTTCCTTCCGTGGGCCTTAGAAAGGTAGAAATTAGGACATGTAGTGATTTTGGCTTTTTTTTTTTCTTTTTCTTTTTTTAGGCACATCTTACGTTTGGCCAGTGTCAGTTCTGGGCCACAGCAAAGGATGTGGATTACAAACAAAAATCACATCTTGCATTGGCCAAGGGAGGAAAAAAACAGGCTGTTTCAGCCAAAAGAGACATTTAGTCAATTGGAAGTATGTCTCATCAGTGTGCACATCAATCTGCTCCATTAAATACTGCATCCTTTAATTCCCTCCTTTAGTTCCTTCTGCCCTTATGAACAATTCCCTTTGTAGCTGAAATGCTTGATGAAGGTAGTTTCAGCCTCTTTTTTAGCAGGAATATGGATGCTTGACTTTCTCAATTAGCTGAAAGTCCTTCAGCAGGGGGTTCCCTGAGGCATACAGCATTCCTTGGCTGGTGACCCTCATTCCCTGTGCTGCTTTACCCTGGCAGGGACAGCAAAGTGCAGATTTTCCACCAGGGTTTCCTCACTTTTCCCAAAACTTGCCAGTCTGACAGCTTGAAACATCATCTGCTTTTTTTCGGGGGAATAATCTGGGTATTCCAAAGTGCTGTTCTCACTGCACAGAGCCTCAGACCAGTCTGTGCTGTGCTCCTCCTAATCTCCTGACACTCCTGGATCATGTTTGATGGTCCCTGCATGCTGGCAAGTCATGATGCCTTGGTCTGGACCAGGGCAGACACCCTGACTGCAGTTAGCAGCTCTCACTTCTCATCACATTTATTAGGCTGTATCTTTGAAAAGAACTCTTCCAAAATGTCTCAGGCAACTGTAATGCTCTAGCAGAGCTGTACACAAAATATTCCCAGTGAAAAAAAAGTGTCAGCATCACCTCTGCTGGATCAAAAGTCATGTCAGAGAAGATATCAAAGCATGAAAATCTGCTTGCATAAAAAAGCCAAAAGCCTGAAGCCATCCCAAGCACCTTCAAACGAGCTGGGAGTCTGCACACAGAGCTGCTGCACAGTGCTGGGGGATCAAGGGGTAACACAATTTCTAGCCAAACTCCTTCAGCTGCTGCCGACTTCTTCTGGAGTTGTTTTCAAACTGTGCAAACTTGAACTTTTTTTGGGGAAAAGCCATTGCACAGTGTTGCTAATCCTGCTTGATTCAGTCTCAGCCCCTGTCAGGTATGCTCTCCTTTAGGGCAGCAAAGCAGGAGTCATCCCAGTCAGAGATTAAATCTATGAAGGAACTGTTTTCTGCCCAGATTTTGCACGTGTGGGCAGCAGTTGTCTCTGGGGATGGGTAATGAGGACACAGGACTCCAACTCAACATCGTAGCTCAAATGCCACGTGGGCAAAAGGAACATGCAAGTTGCTCAGTCTGATGGAGCCTGTCATTTATTCACAGAGCCACTGGCCACACTACAAGGCCTTAAAAAGCATGATTTTTATATTTTTCCCCCTAAAGAATTTGCAGTCTAACAGGCAAGTTGCACTTTAGGCATCTTTGAAACAAGTTTCCCATGGAACCAATTTGATTCGCCACATGTGACACAGCACTGGAGACATCAGACAGGCTCAGCAGGCACTGAGTGCCCACGGGCTGAGTTTCATGGGTGGGGAGAGGTGATAGGCACCCAGTTGGGTTCACTGGGCTGCTCATCCCAGTGCTGGATGTCCTCGGTGCAGAGGTGGCTGCTTATGAGCAGAGGTGGCCCAAGGGACTGAACATCTCCAGTGCTTCTGGGCACTGCTGCTCACCAGTCAATGTGGCCTCGTTGCCTTCCTGCTGTGACAAGCACTGCATATTCTTGTAACACACTGTTGTCTCCTCTGTCATTGCTCTGAAAGGGTGAGAGCTCATCCTCCTGCAGCAGCAAGGCAGCTTCTCTCACCCTTCCTACTGGAGGCTCTGCCCTCAAGGATGGAGACCTAGAGGCTATGGATGAAGTGGTGACCAGATTGTTACACAATCCTGTGCTTAGTGACCAGCTTGGGGGAAGAAAAAATTTTTAAAAATAGAGTTCTGCTATTTGCATTTTTGCTGTTGAATATTTGAATTCTGCCATTTTTCCTTGGATATTAATGCAGGGGGACAATTTGTAGGAGAACCCAAGGGATCCTGATCACACACTCACTTCAGATGTTTCTTGCATAGAGCACAGTGCCTGTGCAGAAATCCTCCAGCAGCTGGGGCAAAAATCATCTTTTGCTGCTCCATAATAAAGAAACATCCTTTGTCTCCTCCTTATCTCTTCCCAGTAGGACTGTGAGGTAGGAGCCCTGTGCAAACACAAAGACTGAGAGAGGGGAGATAACTAACTCGTGTCACTTAGAGGGGAGACAGCTGTCCACAGTTCTGCCCATCTGGTGTCCCTGCTAAATCTTCTTCACTCACTAAGGCATTTTAACATATTTCACTCTATGAAAACCTCAGTGTTTACAGTTCTGGAAATTAAGGGTGCAAAAGCTAAATCTAACGTTTCTACAAATTTGAGCATTTGGTGCTGCTGGAAGGCAGAAAGAGTATTTGTCACTGATATTGTATATGATTAGTGTTGGTGCATCATTTCTTGGGGATGTAGGTGTGTCCATCGCTGTGCCAGGCACTATTTCAGTCCCTTCCTGTAGTCCTCTTCACAAACCTGGCCAACTGCTTCTTTCCCTTTTGAAAAGGACACAGATTAAGTAGCTTATGTACTTCTGTAATGGGGACTCAGCTTGTTTTTTCACAGTTTATTTGTAGCCTGAAGGACTTGCTGTTGGTTTTTCTGACTTACTGTGCCTTTGGTATCTCTTTGACACCTTTGGTATCTCTCTGAGTTTATATCTGTGCTGAGAGCAGCATCTTTTGTATCAGCTTATTTTCCTCCATGTAAACACACAGTACAGTCTGATTGTCTCTTATTAATTTAAATTGCTCATCTCTTTATCCCATGTTTACAACATGCTGTGTCTGTAGTATCAATCTACTACTGTTCCTATCATACCTGAGACCCTGTGAAAATTTCTTGGACTTTGTAAACTGAGGTTCTGCTTAGATCTGACATCATTTTGCAATAATTTTTCTTTAAAAAGACAAATGAAGCTGATACTCATAATGCTGAATTTGATAAAACTCATAAAGGAATGTGGATTTTTACATGTGCAGATAATGGGAACAGTAATGCCTGATTATCCCACTGCTGATATCTGATCTCCTATACAGCATTACTAGTCAACAGGCAAAGCCAAAGTCTCCGAGGAGAATCACATTGTTGGAAAGCCTAATTTTTAATTTCAGACTCTGAAGTCTAAATTCTATTTAATATTATTTATGGGAACTTGTTACGTGGTTTAGGAATATACAGATTATTGCCAGTTTTTCATGAAAACCAGACCTCTGCTTAATCCATGAGTAGCTGCTGAATGGTGACACATGGATTTTGAGGCATTTAAGATGTGTTATTTCTCCATATGAATAAAGATGTTCTAACAGTCCAATCACAGACTGAGAACAGCATCAAATAACTCTGTCATGAATAAAGCAAATATGAGCAGCTCCCAAACAGCCCTGAATTTGCCATTACTCACTGAAAATTTTTAATGTGTGACTATGTTCAGAAATTTTCATGTCTGAACATATGCACTTTCACATGCATGAGTGAACATTTAACTTATTAGTGGTTTGTAAAAGAACTTAATAAAAACATTTTCAGTGAATAATCCTCCTTAAAAAAAACCTCCTTATGGATGTCTATTGATTAATTGAGTAAAAGTTTGGGAAGGCTGTGGGGAAGTCACATTTGTACAAGCAGAACTCATACTGTCTGGTTCTAGTGCATAGGTATTGTGGGGAAAAATTCTGACAGGGTCTTTGCTTTGGTCTGATTAGGCAGTTCTCAGGGAGCAGAAATATGGCCATGCAGAGCCCTGTTGTGGCTGAGGTTGGGAGTCCAGCCAAAGGGACAGAGCCCATCAGTGATCCCACAGCAGCTTCCATTGGGTTTTTTTGCATGGTCCAGTGTGGGGAGAGTCAAAATACATGGAAAATCTGAAATAAAGTATCACTGCTCCAGGTGAAATTAGCTCAGCTTTTGGCATGTTCAGACTCATTGTATTCAACTCGGATTTCTAAATGCTTTTGCATCAAATCAGAACTGTCTCTGAAAATGCACCTCCAGCTTCAAACTTGTCTATTCCACTCAGGACCCCTCTCCTTCCATTCTGTACTTATGTCTGGCTGTTTCCGTGTTCTGTTCCTTCACTGACCTATTGGTATTTTTTTTAGCAATCTCAAATGAAAAAGAAGATAAAGATGGAGCCCTATGGAGACATCCACTCTAATCCGTTGCCAAGGCAGGGCTCTATGTGTGTAGCCTAGCCAAATGGATGGGTTGCCCTTTCCTTGTGAGCCTCAACCAGAGCCCCAACCTCCCCTAGGGGGTGGAATGATGCAAACAAAAGGCTTAGATGCTGTGCTGGCTTGTGACTAATGCACAAACAGGTGGAAGAGGATAATATTTCCTTCCAATTCTCCAAGCAAGCTGAGCCTCATGCTCCAGCATACGAGCACCACAGGCATGCTGGAGCTCAGCAGCACAGCAGCTGCAGGGTGGCAGCTGCTCCATGGGCAGCACCCGCTGTGCTTTCGAGAAGGAGCTGGGAGACCAGTACCAACCACCTGCAAAGGCTGTGCTTAGTTCTTCTTCCCCTGATTCCAGACACTATCCCAGTGTTCCTTCACCTTGGTCACTCTAAAGGAAGAGCCCCATGTCCTCTTGGTGGGTGATTGGCCACTGTCCCTTCCCACATCTGTTTGAAGAATGATGTGGGGGGTGACATTGCGCCGCAAGTTGAGTCTCTGCAGACCAGCAGAGTGGGTGTTAAACCCCGTGAGGAGCTTTGTTTTCTCTTCCCTCAGATATGGTTAACTCTGAATAATGAATGCAGCCTTTACAAGCTGGCAGAATTAACCAGCATTCAGCTTAATTAGGGGAATGGTTATTCAGGGAAAAAGTAAATGTCTCTGTCGGGTATGTGGTCCAAAATACAGTGTGGGAGAAGGTGGGTAAAGACCTGCCTGCAGACAGCAAGACAAGTATCTGTGTGCCTCTTTGGGCATCCTGATTTGCCCACAGCCAGGCAGAGCTTTCCCTTGTGCTTGTGCAGGTGTCTGAAGTGGCTTTTTACAGCACCATTTGTCAGCATTCAATAGCTTCCTGCTTGGCCCCAAGTTAAGATTTACTGTGCGTATTACACTATCACTTAAGCATCCTGCATTGGCTGAGCTGGGAGTCACCTGGCCATAAAGATGATCCCAGAATAAACTTATAAGGTTAGGCTGAGTTTATCTCTTTCTTGTGTGCATTAAGAAAATGAGGCTGTGCTATGCACTATCTTCCAGCTGAGCAGTTGTGACCTCCAAGGCATTTCAGGTTGACAGGAACAGGAAATTTCCATTTCTTGCATGAGTCCAAATGGGAAGCAAAGCCTCAAAATGTTATTGCCAAACATATATAGAATTTCCCTATTTATGGATACCCAGGTCTCATTTCCTAGTGTGTGATAAGGTCTTAGGTAAGTTCTTTCTCTTTCCTGCACCTTACTTTCCCCAATAGTAGGTTGCAGGTAATGGTAGAATTTGTAGAATGATTAAGGAGCTACAGACAAATGTAAATCTGATGTGTGAAAATCTCAGGTGTAAGCTTTAGAGGAGGTAGAGGCTCAGGCTCTCTGCATGCAGCAGCAGTACAATGGGATCATGAGGCAGGACTAAATACTGGAGTATTTGAAATGAAGGTGAATGCTCCCAGACTTCAGCTCTCCTTTTTCCTCCCATGGTTTTACTGTTTTTCTAAACATCATAAGTTCTCTTTTTCCTCCTGCAGCTCATGTGCCTTTTGATTTTCCTTAATGGTTTTGTACGAGCTTTCAGCTTTCTGCCAATCTGTTGTTTTTAGCCTCGGAGGTCAGTTTTTAGTCCCTGGCACATGCTTAAATTTTCAAAGATTTAAAGCTTATGAGAGCAGCCCTGATGCCACTGGTAGAAACACTCAATTCCCCAAGTAAGGCATAAATTTAAGAGCCTTGTTGAATAGATTTAAATCTGGAATTATGCTACAGAAGTAGGACAAGTTGTCCGGATTTATACTGGGTTTTTGGAAGCAGAATCGGGATGTAATCTTAATTTATTTCACTAGAAGCACCTCTAACACCTTAATAGATAGGTGCTCTGTTGTATAAATGCAGTTAATGAGGATGATTTGAGGCTTCCTATATACTGTACTTTTGAAGGTTTGCTGTAAGATATTGCAGGTGTAGCAGAAATTGCAGAAAGCACCATGTCCCCATGGTACATTATGTGCAGCACTTCCCAGTGGCAGTAAATGTTCTGGCTTAATCAAAAAGATCACATTTCTTTCTATTACTACCTGCCCAGAGAAGCTAGAATAACTTTTGGGGAAGGAATACATTAGTTTAAATCTTAAATTTCAAAATGAAATTACACAAAGTCTTGCAGATATGATTCATATGTCCCCCATTACTTCCAATCTCTTTCTCCTGCTAACTTAAATTTGTGTGAGAACTGTAGTGCTGTCTGCAGCACTGGCACTGCTTGGTGTGGGCAGGGATGGCATCCAGGCATCTCCAGTGTGCTGGAACTGTGCTCCCAACCTTAGCACAGCCTCCTGTCAGAGGTCGTTTAGCTGAGCCATTCCTGTGAATTGTCTGCTCAGCCACAGCCACTCTCATACTTCCTACAAATTATCCTCAAGCAGCCACAGCTTTAGATTTAAATCACTGTGTTTTGCTGGTTTTGCAGCAAGACTCGTGGAGAGATTTCTGTGGGCATTTGTTGGTCTCTCCCCAGCCCAGTGGCTGCAGGTGCATCTTTCAGCAGTTTTGCCTTTACCTGCTGTGATGTGTGTGTGTCCCAGTTTGGTGAAGTGGATAACACTGGTACCCACCCACCATACACACCTGTCATGAAGATTTATGAAGTGATATTTGGAAAGTGTAAAGCATTATTTAAGCCAGGTGCTGTGATCTATCAATAACAAAAGGGGTAAACATTGCTTAGTTAAATATTTAAAGCAGAGTCTTTGGATTTGGGACATCTGTGGCCTTTTCCAGCTGTGCTAATGACTTCCTGCCTGTCCATGGCCACGACACATCCCCCTTCCTGCCACTCCTCTCCCCCCAGATTTTATATAATGCATCTATTTAGCTGTGAACCCTTCTGGCAGGAGCTGGCTGAAGGGCAGGTACAGTGGATCCAGGGTGCTCATGAGGTCCTCAAGGCTTTGGCTGGAGGATTTCAGCCCAATCTGAATCCAGGGATGAAAAGGAAGAGAAGCTCTTCCACCAGCTACCTTTGGTTTTATTTCAAATCTAAACTTTCCTGTTATCAGCTATTCCAAGTATTGCATCCACTGTGTAACTTGGTGTGCCAGGGCTGGTTTAGGGTGTCACTGTGTCACAGCTCTAGGAAACATCTGACTAAGGCAATGGGAGCTGTATGAAGTGCAATGGCCTGAGACAGAGAAGATGTCTGGAAATAGACTATTTAAGCATCTCTTCTGCTTTTAAACTTTGATTTGGTAAATGGAAAATAAACACATTCCTGTAGGTTTGACAATAAATTTTCACTTTCTAAGAGAAACCTGATGTTCACTTTTCTGCCTGGTTGGTACACTTCCCCTTATTTCAGAATTCAAGTGTACAGATACATAGCAGGGTTCCTGTCCCTTTTGTATCATAGCAAAATATTCACAGAAAAAAATTGCTGCAGATATACCCCAGAATGGTTTATCAAATAGAGTAGTGGATGTGGATCCAGTCAAACTGAAGCAACAGCTCCAACTCCAACTATAAGGATTTACCAGCTGACTCTCATGGTTTAGAAGATTCCTAGTTATAGATCTTGAAATCCATCACATCTTTAGTGGAACCTCCTGTTTGTCCATGTAAAATGACCTCTTTCACTCATTTATTCATGCAAGTATTCCCTTGTCCTGGAAATACATCTTAGTCTGGTGTCCACGTATTTGACTGTGATCCAGTGGAATAGTCAGCACAGACATCTTTTATAAATCACATCCAAGGCACTTCCATGGTAGTATTCTTTGAAGGACCACAACACAGAGTACACTTTGTCCCTGGATTCTTGGCACCAGCTTCTGCCTCGACTGTAATGTGCATATTTTGTGATGGAGGATTTTTTTCTGCAGTACTTAATGTTCGGAGAGAGTTTAATCAAGAAACATGAGTAATTGGCATTAACATTCACTTCTGAGCAAGAGAACAGCTTTGATAGCATCTATACTCATTAGACTTTTCATTCCAAACACTGTTCATTACAGTGAGTGTTCTTTGTATTGGCTTCTACTTTGTAAATACAGCACAGATTCTGCTCAGCACAGCAGCAGGCCTCGAACAAACACTCTGTGGTTACACTGAAGAAAGAAGTTTTAACTGTCAAAAACAAACAAGTGGAGCACTACAGGTACTTTGAGATATTTTCTAAGCAGTCTGCAATGCAACAGAAAGACCTGCCATGACAGGACACAAGATTTATTTACTGGCTGCCTAATTGGAATTAGTAGGATTGATTTTGTTCACATTCTGAATTGAATCCCTGGAAAAGCTCAAGCTTCGTCTTGGGAGGCCTGATGCAAGTTTGTTGGGGTGCACTTTTGAAGCCAGGACCACTTTATGCAGTGCAGTGGCGTGAGCCATGCCGGCAGTGAGACAGGAAGAAGCCAGAGAGGTCTCTGTGCTTCACAATTCTGCCTGCTTATGTAAAAGTCCTGAACAGCAAATTGGTACTGATTCCCAAAGTGACTACACCAGTATGTCTGTACCACACACCTTGTGTCCTGGCACTGGAATTAGTACAGCCCCTTACAGTCTTTGTTTAATTTTTCAAATGCATCTGAACTACAGAAATATGAATAAGTGTTTCCTCTGTCCACTGTGGAAATGAACCACACAGAGTGATGCTGATTTTCAGCTGGCTTATAAAATGACAGGAATGTGTTATCACAGTATCTAAAATGGCCCTAGGGTAGAAGGTAGGAAGTGTGTTCTGTGTCAATTCACCCCTACACTCCCTAGTTAAATTTGCACCCAAATCAAGTGGTTCAAAGTCTCAATTTGTTGAACAAGCTGACAAATAGATCATTTTCTTTCTTAGCAATTACCCTGAAAATGTGAGACAGCAGGGCCCCTGAATTTCATATCTGGCACTACAGACTGTGGATCTTGTTCTATTGTTCGATGAGGCTTTCACAACTTTAAAGCATTTCTCAGGTATTGTGTCACCTTTTATTTCAAGTAATGCTTACTAAGCTCATGTTGAGTGAAGCACAGAAACACCAATTGCTTTATGCCAATGATGGAGGATAATGAGCCAGTGCAAGGACTCTTGGATCCCAGTTGCCTGCTGTGACCATCTGACCTGAGATTTTACTCATTGCTGTATCCTGCAGGGTGATCTGCAGTAGCCAAATCCTTTCAAAGCGATTGGGGCTGTTTACTTGGTCCATGGCTTCCTGGGTATGGTACAGCCAAGAGCTGGAAAATATTAGGGACCACTGCTTATTTAAGGACTCTTCATTTGAGAAATGCTACCCTAAGAGCAATATCCAACACTAATATCATATGGGATTGGTCTGCTTAGGCTCTTCAGCCTGTGCACAGCCATGCAACCCAAGAAACATCTTTGCCTGATTTTGGCTAAAATCTATTCACACTGATCTAAACATAAAATTTGCCATGATGAAAACCATAGTAGTTGAGTGCTCTGGGACAACAGCTTCCCAGCCACCTCTCCCTAGACAGGATGTTTTTGTTCTTTCCAGGCTTACATTCTTCATGCCTATATCCCAGGAAAAAGGCTTAGGTGAAATCAATTCATCTTTCTCTTTGGCTGGGCTCAAGGCTGGTCTGGGAGTCTGGCAGCTGTTCCCCTGCTACAGGTGAAAGTGCTGCCAAATCTCAGCTCCTTCCCATCATGGCAGATGCTGTGAGACATTTGTGGGATAACACTTGCAGTAAAGACCATTTCAATGCCATTTTCCTATTGCCCAGCAGCAGTACTGAAGGAGCTACAGGTGTTAGTGGCCACAGTCTCTTTTCCTGACATGTTTCAAACATCACTTTTCTTCTTAAAAAGTAGTAAGAACTTAGTACTGTTACTACTGTTGCTGTCAGTTCCTAGTAGCAGCAACAAAATATGGGTTGTTCCAGTCACATAATTTCCATTTCTCATTGCCTCTCTCCTGTATTTTCTTTGCAACTTCTATATTTTATTCTCTTTCTTAGAGATGCAGCAGGATCTTAGCTCTGGTTTTTGCAGCGTGTGGAGGGAGAAGTCTCTTGAAGGGATAGAAAGTGAGGGAGTCCAAGCAAGAGCAGGAGAGTGATACAGCCCTGATGGACCAGAAGAAAAAATATGCTCAAGAAAAGAGTGTGAGGGCAAAGCAAGGAAGAAAAAATAAAGATGAGCATAAATATGGGCAGGAAGAAGCAACACAAGGCCTTAGGGACAGAATTAGAGTTATGGTGAAAAAAGGTTAAGGACAGCCAGCATTTTAACAGTTACACAGTCTGAATAGTAATGGGTTAGGAGCTTTAGCTGCAGTGTTGTGAATCTTAGGGCAAGGAGGAAAACAGGTGGCAGAGAGTTTGCAGTAATCCAGTTAGCCAGAAGGGACCTCAACTCAGCTCTTCATACCTCAGAAGCTCATTGGAACAAGGTGCTCATGACAACAGGCTTTCATGGGGAATTCACAAGGTTTTCCAGATGGAAACAGCTTAGAAAGACCTTTGCACAGCAGATTTTTGTCACTGCTGGCTTCACTCCTAGCTGGAAATGGAAGGTGGAATGAAAATAAGTATTTCTTTTCCTCCAGCAATCCTCAGTCATTGAAATATTGAGTGAGTCTGTGAGTTTGGTTTAATCAATGCTGTTCTGGTCAAACTTGTCACTTACAGACCAAAATGCAAGTATGTTGAAGAGAAAATAAGAGCAGAAAAAAAATAAACACTATTGACATTTATCTTTGAGAAAAACTGCATTTTGTTTCTGTTACACTCTTATATCTTAAACCTCCTAGATCAAATTCACAGCAGCAGTCAGAGCAAACTTCAGAGACCTTAGTTCACAGTAAGGAGCTTGAATAAATGACCCAATTTGTCAGAAGTTCAGAGCACTAGCTTCCCATAAAAGCAGTGGAAATACCAAGTACCAAGTGCCTTCCGAAACAAAGTTTTAATAAGTTTTGTCACTTTTCCTGATCCCATGTCTTTGACATGTCTCTTGTGACATCTTGGACCTTTCAGCTTGGTTTCCTAGTAGAGAAACAGTCAGTGACTCCCAAGTCTGGTGTGTTCCAAGTGTTTTGTCACTGGATCTGGGAAAAAATGGCCCAAAACCATGCACAATTTTCTTCTTTTTCTATGCTGAGGGGAATAACCTAAAGAATAAAACTAATCTTCTGTTTATTCATGGAGTTTGTTCTAAACACAAGAAACAGTGAAGGATATCTGGTGTAGCTGAAACTAATTACAATACAGCACATCTTTCCAAGACTAAACACTGGCTCATACTAAAAAAAAACCAGCCTTGAACATTATATGAAACCATACTGTCTGCTGACACCTTCCCTGAGTGTGGCCTGGTAGATATTTAACTCTGGGCATCTGACTCTGACAAAGTCAGCACAGGTTGGGTTTTTTAATGTTGAATAGCTCCATTTTGGCTAAAAGAACCAAATTCATTAAGGCAGAAATGGAGTAATACTGCATACCAGCATGATAACCTTGTGTGACTACAGACTCATGATAAATATGCTATAGAACTAGAAGTTCAGTCTGATACATAGTCTTGACCAAAGGGTTCTCTCTCAATGTGATGATCTATTGTATTGCCCAGCCAGCTGGAGTGGTATTAAAATGAATTATACCAGGCTCCTGGTTTGGAAATTGTCTAGTCCATTATGCTTTAAGTACAGATTTCTTAAAGGGCAGGAGGAACCTTGAAGAGAGAGAATGAATTGGAAACAAATTGTAACCGTGACATTCTGCCCTCTCTCCTCTCCTTGCCATTTTTGGCAATTAGGGCATTATTTTCTCTTTCCTGTCAAGGACTGGTAGAATCTGAAAAAGGGTTTTCAGTCGTTTGCCTTTGTTCTGATTTGCAGAAAAGGAAGAAAAGAGTTGTTTATCTTTCTATGCCTGCACAGCTATCTCTGTGCTTCCTTTTCCCTGTTACACACCCTTTGCTTGTTTTCTGATACGAACTCATAAAGTGCTCTGTGCTTCCTTTTCCCTGTTACACATCCTTTGTTTTCTGATATGATTTCATAAAGTCAACATAAGAGATGCACCAATGGGTTGCCCAGGCTAAATCCTTAGTATTCTACAACTCTTTCATGATGTCACAAACCATGATGTTCTGTAGGGTTGCCCAGGCTAAATCCTTAGTATTGTACAACTCTTTCATGATGCCACAAACCATGATGTTCTGTGCTGTTCAATCAGACTCTATGTTCACACATTTCCATGTATGTATAATAGCCACATTTCTGCATGTTCTGTTCTTCCAACTGACTTGAACATGAGAAGGTCTCCAAGTTGTCCAATCCATTCCCGGGTTACCAAGTAAGGTAATTTTCTTTTATTTTCTTATAATCTATTCTGATTTTAAATACTCTACTGATCATGTCATACATTCTAATTGTGTCGGTGCCACAGCTTTTGTAGCAAGAAAACTTTTCAGCACCACAATAAACATTCAAGGTGTATTCTCTGGTAATAGCTTGTGCTTTCATGGTATCAGATAGGATGATCCTCAGAAAGACAGATTGATTTTGGTTTATCCCAGATATCCAGTAAGACAATTCAATTTTGATCCATTGCTGCCTATCTGACTCTGCAAGTGTTGATTGTTCCCACACAACACACATGTGCATGTCTGAGTGGTACTGTGTGAGTCCAGTGATTCACAGCACTGTTTGTTTGCCATTGCTCTTTTCATCTCCCTCTCACCTCCATTTGGAAATTGAGCTCTTATGAGCACTCACTTTGTATTTTGGTCTCTCTGGCCTTCAAGAAAGTGTGCAATTCAGTGCAATACCCTGACAGACCAGGTGAGTGAATCACCTTCAAGCTTGGATGTGCAAAATTGTTTGGTAGCTTATTGAGTCTAAAGGTGTAGCAGACTCGCACATGTGTCTTCTGAATTCAGATACAGTTGGCTTTGAATGTGCTAATCAAATATCCAGGAAAGATGCTCAGGTCAACATAGCTTTGATTTTGCATGAAGTCCTTAAAACTGCATTCCTAATTTTGGCTTGTGATGCCTTAGTCACCTGCAAGAAATTAGATTTTATATGATCATAGATTGGTTGCATGTTTTAACAGATGCTAAAAATATTGGTACAAGTACACTTTTTGCTAGTTCATATTACAGTCTGCACCAATGGCTCCGTTTCTCACATGGTTAATGTAAACTTTTCAGTGTGCAACCCCTATGGAGTGATGATCAATTTGTGTAATTTAATAACTACAAATAATTACATACTTTGTATTTTTCTGGTGTCATGAGCAGCTGCTGCTGGGTCTACAGGCATAGAGTATCTGTCCATACCCTCCCAAGGCTCTCTTGGAACTACTCAGTGATGTTAAGCACTTGAGCAGCAGGGACTTTCTGGGAACAGTCCAGCTTGCTCTGGTATTAGGAGCCATTTAGCAAATGGTGATAACTAATTTAATTAAGATCAGATGCTGATGCCATTTGTGAATATGATGCTGTATGGACACAGGCCTACTGTTCTTTGGCTCTGAAGCATCCTTCTCTGATTTTTGGAGTATCATGACACACAAGAACTAACACACTGACAGCAATACACAATAAATGGTTGGAGTATTCAGATATTTGTCATTCAACCAAGGTATTTTATCTTCTTGGCTGTCAGATGTTGTCAAGACCAGCAGTTTTATATCTCTTGAAAGAATTCATTCCTCAAATGACTGTCTCAAAATAATCAATGTTCTGAAATTCTTGTCACTTACTGTGCAATTTACACTTTAGGTCTATTTTACACACTTTGGGTGCTCAAAAGATTGGTTTGCAGTGATAGTATGTGTCTAGTTTTTGTCAGTCAATAGAGGGGTTCTGACTAATTGCTGGTGCTTTTCTGCTGTCATGGATTATACCTACATGTTCTATGGAGCATGACTTCCATCTTCTGTCAGTTTGGAAAAAAAATATCCTGGCTCAATAAATTGCTGTACAGGTCAAGATAATCCTGCTTGTATTTCTTACATCTGACAATTTGAACAATTTCCAGCTAAGCTGTGGAGTTCCCTTCCACAGAATAATGTAGATAGTAAAAGTTTCCTTGGGTTTAAGAAGACATTATACAAGTTCACAGGACCTATTGTACTACCTTATCTCCATCTAGTGAGGGTGTTGATGACAGTGGCCTGATACAGAGTGCTGTACTAATTTTGGTCAGTCATGGCTGAAGACAGTTTGGATCACAGATTAGCTCCAAAGTGTGCATGTGTCCATACTTCTACCACTCCCACCCATCATGGCTTGTGTTGCAGCATCAGTTGAATCAGTAGCTGTTAAGATTACTGCCAGTGACTCACATTTGACCACAAGCAAGACTGACCATTCTGTCTGATGATGCACAGAGAAAAGTAACAGAAATGCTGCTAACACCTCTAGGTAGCCTCCTGATGTTCCCTACTGGCAATGGTAACAGGATCAGGCTTAAAAATAACCCTATTATTTTTCTCACATGTTTTTTCTCTGATCAGGTTCATTCTTGGTGACCTGGCTGTTTCTCCCCTTATGTTTTGCTTGTGGACTTAGCACCTGGCAGTTACGCTGTTCACACAGCTGGATGATGATTTCTTGTTTGACAGCTGAGGACCCTTCGACATTTGCAGATATTATTGTCAGTGCTGGTCCTGATAAGAGGCCTTTTATAAATAACTGACAGCTTGCACATCTAGGCACATCTTTAGCTGTGATATTAGGTATTTAGCAGGATTTGTGGATTCATAGAATCTGACAGGGATAGCAATGTAAGCATTTCTGCTGGGGTCTTGTTAGATATGAATATCTATGAAGAATACTCAATTTTCATTTTCTATTCTCTGCATGACTGCTACAGGTAGCTCCAGAGTGAGAAAAGGGACAGACTTATAAATTTTGCCTTGTTTCTGCATCTCTGCTTTAAAATATTCTTGTTGATATACTGTAAATTTGAAATCCCATGAAGTCTTGTCATCTTTGTTTGCAACAAAGGAAGAACTAACAGAATCTATACATAAGACTGAAACAGATGTGACTCCCTGCAAACAGATCTTTAACCAAGAGTTCTTTCTTATATTAATAACCAACTGAGAGTGTATCTATTGTGTGACTAAATCAATTCCCCATTATTTTAGATTTGTAAGTGCCCCACTCTGGTCCTCCAAGGATTTCTCCAGCACAGTTATGAAAGACAGATTCACAAGCTCTGCTTCCATGGCAGTTTTTCCTAGGTTTTCCCCAACAAGAAGCAAAAGAAAAGGAACAAAAATACCTTTAATCTGCTGGTTTCTCAAACTTTCCCCAATAGTTCTGTGAACAGAGAAGGAGAGGTCCTTCTAGAGGTTCAGGAGTTGAAACCATGCATAATGTTTCTAAGGACAAACGCTTTTTTGATTCTTATGCACACGCAGAGACAGCAGTCATAGTCTCTTAGTCTTGGGCAGACACTCCTCAATATTTTGTTGCTGAGATTCTATGGAGGAGGGGACAGCTTTCTGCAATGTGTCACTTGCTGCTGAAGGACTGATGTAAGTTGGTGGCATGTGGCTCTAGCTCTGAGATTTTGCTAGACACATTTTACTCTCAGAACAGGAGCTCTCTACATTTAAATATTTAGTTGAACAAGGTTTGCTATTATAAAAATGGTATACTGCAAGTATGATCAAGATCCAAAGAACAGACCAGCTTAGATAACAATCACCAAATAGCAGAAATGCACCTTCATTTACAGGACACATAAATACTGTGAGAGCATAACGTGGATGAAAAGGACTGAGGAGAAATGGAGGCAGTGTAAGAGTAGGAGTCTACAGAACATATTCCTTGAAATCATAGAATCATCAAGGTCAGAAGAGACCTTTAAGATCATTAAGTCCAACCATCCACATAGCACTACCACTGTAATCCCTAAGCCACTAAACCACATCCTCCAGCACCAGATCCAGATACCTCTTGAACACCTTCAGGGATGGTGACTCCACCACCTCCCTGGGCAACCCATTCTAATGCCTGACCATCCTGACAGTGAAAACATTTTTTCCCAATATCCAATCTGAATTTTCCCTGTCTCATCTTATCGCCATTTCCTCTAGTCCTCTCACTACAGGCATGGCAGAAGAGACCATCCTGCACCTCACTGCAGCCTCCTTTTACGTAGCTGTGGAGAGCAGAGAGGTCACCCCCGAACCTCCTCTTCTCGAGACTAAATAAACCTAACTCCCTCAGACATTCCTCATAAAACATGTTTTCTAGACCTTTTATGAGCCTTGTCACCTTTCACTGGACATACTCCAGTGCCTCAATGCCCTTTTTAAAGTGAGGGGCCCAAAACCGAACAAAGTACTCAAGGTGTGACCTCACCAATGCTGAGTACAGGGGGACAATCACTTCTCTAGTTCTACTGGCCACACTATTCTTGATACAGGCCAAAATGCCATTGGCCTTCTTGGCCACCTCTGCACACTGTTGGCTCATATTGAGCCAGCTGTCCACAAGCAGTCCCAAGTCCCTTTCTGATGAACAACTCTCAAGCCACTCTTCCCCCAGCCTGTAGCACTGCATTGGATTGTTGTGTCCCAAATGCAGGACCTGGCACTTCTCCTTATTGGACCTCATGCAGTTGTCCTCAGACCACTGATCAAGTTGATACAGGTCTCTCTGTAGAGCTTTCGTACCCTCAGGCAGATTGACACTCCCACCCAATTTAATGTTGTCTGCAAATTTACTGAGGGTGTACTCAATCCCTATGTCCAGATAATCAGTAAAGATGTTAAACGGGACTGGCCCAATTATGAGCCCTGGGGAACACCACTAGTGACTGGCCACCACTTGGATTTAGCTCCATTAACCACAACTCTCTGGGCCCAGCCATCCAGCCAGTTTCTTACCTATCTGAGAGTCCATCCATCCAAGCCACGAGCACACAGGTTTTCTAGGAGAATGCTGTAGGAGACAGTGTCAAACACTTTACTGAAGTCCAAATAGACTAGATCCATAGCCTTTTCCTCATCTACTAAGTAGATCACTTTGTCGTAGAAGGAGATCAGGTTGGTCAATCGGGACCTTCCTTTCATAAATCCATGTGGGCTGGGCCTGATCCCCTTAGTGTCCTGCATGTGCCATATAGTGGCATCCCCATTTCTAGAATCATTCTCCTTTTTCCAATCAGAGTTCCCAGGCTCACCAATTTTCAGCACATGTGATTTAATAACAGAGCACAATACTGTTTGTTGGGAGTTTTTTTGTGTGTATAACAGAGCACAATACTGTTTGTTGGGAATTTTTTTGTGTGTATTGGGGGTTTTTTGGTGGTGTTTTTTTGGTTTCTATTTTATTGGGTTTTTTTTGGTGGTGTTTTTTTGTTTCTATTTTTGGGGATTTTTTTTGGTTGGTTGGTTTGTTTTTGCTTTAAATAAACAAACCTCAAAGTGTTTGTATTTTTAGGGTTTTTTTCAAAATAAAACCAGTGCTTAGCCCCAGTCAGAGGGCAAAGCTCTCACTGTGTGGCAAGTTGCTCAAACGTGCAACAAGAAAATGAACCCCTGCCATAAGCAGCTGGAGACAACAGGTATGTATTAAAGAAGGGGAATGGTTGGTTTCAGGGCAGGTGCAAATGATGCAAAGATGGCAACAAGATGCTTTAATTTTTAAAATAAGTCTGGGTTTAAGTCTTTTCAGGAGAATGTCAGAGGACTGCAGCGCTTAGCCCTGGAAGATGAGAGATGTATAAACCAAATCCCTAATGTCCACAGCAAGCAAGAAATAGCAATAAATTTCTAGCTGTTAGTCTAGGATGCTGCTGTCAAAAGCTCTGATGACATTTGATGCAGCAAATGAGACTGGAAGGAAAATTCAGAGTCAACATTTGCCCTGGGGCTTCTGACAAGTAGATGTAAACTGATGGTCTTCAGGATCCTTTGTCAGTGGAAGAACATGTCTTAGGACATGTTGAAATTGAATTATCATTGGCTAAATTGAGTTGTAAGGAATTAGTGTGCGTGTGTGCAGTCCTTTGAACTGAAAGAACAGATACTCTGTAAGGAGAGAGGAATGAAAACCTGTGTGTGTGTTTCTGGGCAGGCAGGTGCTCAGTCTTTGGGAACTGAGACCTATGATTTTCTTTATCCAGCTGAAGAGCTTAGCATTAGAAAACAATACACGATCTAGTGAACATGGAGAAACATGAATGTACAAGAAGAATTCTAAGTGCTGTGAACACAAACCTTAGGAAAGAATTGCCTCAATGTGCCCAAGTATTTGTTCCTGCTCCAAAAGAGATCCCATAAGAACTGTGAATTAGAAAAACAGACCAAGTATTTGTTCCTGCTCCAAAAGAGTTCCTGTAAGAGCTGTGAATTAGAAAAACAGGAAGCTGTGGTGCTTCTCTTACAGAGCAGCAACTCAAAGTTCTCCAGACTCCAAACTACCACAACCTCATTTCTAGTTCATAAAAAGCATATTTAATCTTTGTTTTTACAAAGCTTTCAAATATTGTTTCAGAGCTTTGTTAAACTGGGATTTATTGGTGATACAGCATCAGGAAACTTTCAAAGCTCCTTTACTTTCCTTAGTAATTGTTTATGGGTAAAAGTCTGCAAGGACAGGTACCATTATTTTTGTGTCACCATTTGCACATGAGCCAGAAATTTAAAATCAGATTTTGATCCTGTATATAAATATATACATACATGCATGCATATATTTATAGATTTAAAATTTGTATTTATACCATATGAAGACTATTCCTCTACCTGGTGAATGTTGTATTTACAAAAATAGATTTAGAACTGGCTGAAAAAAATATGACCTCTAGTTTTCTCTTCATTCAGAGGAATACAATTGATTTCAGTTACAGTTGCCTCTGATTAAAACTAGTGAGTGTACCAGAACAGCCTTTACATGTAGTGGTATAGAAAAGCAAGCTGAAATCACCCAAACACATTTACTGTTCAAGCTAGGATTTAAAAGTCCTGAAAATCCTATTTATGTAATTTTTATTTCCCTTTAACCCCTTGGCAATAGCTGGTAGGACTCCTGCCATAAGCACTAATGAATTTTGCATTGAATTCTGACTCTTGGCATTTAGGGCTTAATAAAATCTTCTTTTCCTTTATCTGGAAGATTCCTTTTCTGCTAATTGGTGTCAACATCAATCAAGATCAGAGGTGCAACAACACTAGTTTAAAGGCCTTTTGCTCAACTGCTTTATACCCCAAATAATCTGGAGCTGTAGACAGCTTACACATAAAAGTAGCAATAAATGTCCTTTCACTCTAAAATGCACAAAAGTCTTGGAAACTTTGAAAAATTGTGCTGTTGCATTAAATTAAAAGCAGATTCCAGAGGTTTGTCAGTGGTACTATGTGTATATGTGTTATTTATATACAGTGGCATTATGAGTATGTGGGGCTGTGCTAAATCTTTTGTGTGGCTCTAGAAGAGTTTCCTTCAAATCTCCAAACTGTGTGTGACACTGCATAGTTCTTTAGAGGAAATTCTCCTGGAAGATAAGCAAGTTCTTTAGAGGAAATTCTCCTGGAAGGTAAGGGCTGAGTACAGCTCCATGAATTTGCATGTCTAGTATCATAGGCATATTCAGGGCAATTTACATTGCTTGTGTGAGTTCAACTGATAATTAAAATTCAGGGCAATTTACATTGCTTGTGTGAGCTCAACTGATCATTAAAACTTGTGCTTGAATGGGGAAAAATGTAGGGGATAGAATGGGAAAAAGATTGTTGATACAAGCCAGGATGCTGTTGAAGGAGTTCCTCTCCCTGAGTGCACTCCCAGAGCTGTGCTTGCTGCTGCTGGCCAGTACAGGAGTAAGAGTAAGGCCCAACCTGCATTTGGCACTGGGGTGGCAGTGTGTTCTCACTGGAGCTCTGTCTGCAAAGCTGCATCCGTCGTGGTGGGTGCAGAGCTTAGAGAGGCCAGGAATTTCTGCCAGGTAGAGACCACAGCTCCCTGGTTGAGCCAGTAGAACTATTAGATCCTCCCTGTGCACCCTCCTGTGCAAACTGCCATGCCATACCCTGTTTGCCTACTGTGGTCTCCATGCACCCCAAGGGCTTATTTCATGTGAGTGTGTGCTTGGTCACCATTGCTCCTGATCCCACCCAAACTGCCATGCCATGCCCTGTTTGCCTACTGTGGTCTCCGTGCTCCCCAGGGGCTTCTTTTTGTGAGTGTGTGCATGGTCACCATTGCTCCTGATCCCACTCAGGTCTTGTCAGCCACTGGGGTGTAGGCTGCCAACTGGATGTCTCCTCCCCTGAGATTCCCTAGGTTCAGGAAACCCTCCTGTGACCTGTGTAGAGTGCTCCAGTGCCCATCATGCGAGCACCAAAGCTGCTCACCTTGGTGGCTCAAGCCTCTAGATGTTTGCTAATAAATTCACTTTCATCTTGCACATTCAGCTCAGTCTTAATAGTCAGATGGGTTAAAACCTAGTGTTAGATTGATGGAAATCCACTGCCTGAGACAACTACCATAATCAGATCAGGAGAGCATGGAGGTTTCCCCAAGGATCTAATTAATCACCTCATGTGGATCACTTTTGTCAAACCAGACCACTTTTATTAAGCTGGAGTGAGACATAATCTCAGTCTTTCCTGGGCTAGGATTTCAGGAAACATTTCAGAATGGCAGAATTCGTAGTGACTCTGACTTAATCTCTAGCAAGTCTTTCTTTCAGATGGTGCAGATGTTATTGAAACGGGATGTGGCATTTAATGCCATGGTCTAGTAATAATGATGGGGTTGGACTTGATGATCTTTGAGGTCTCTTCTAACCAGGTTGATTGTATGATTCTATGATTCTATGACCAAGGTGCTGTTTGCCTTGCATTTTGAAGAGAGGTCTTAGTGACCTATTTTGTTATTCTTAGTGACTATCCTCTAACAAAATGGAGATGTGGTGAAGTAGTCTTTCTTGTCTATGGTGAGATGCTCCACAGAATGCTTCTGCCCCAGTGCCTCCTGTATTGGCAACACTCTGGTTTCCTCCCTTGTTCCTGGGGCAGTGCAACACTGGATGATGTCAAAAGCATCCTAACCAGTGAGTAAGAGGAGGATTTTATCCTCGTAGGCTGATGACGTCGTAACTTTCTCTGGAAAAATGTCTTTTGATGCTACTTGATTACACAGTGCAATGCAAAGCTGCTCCTGGTCAATAGAGCAATGGCAAATCTTGTGGTGTCCCATAGGCCGTTGTGCATTTTGAGTAACAGCTGCCTGGGGAGCAGGTTAATGCCAAGCACAGGCATTGTTTGCTGTAACTCACGTGAATAGCTATGAACAGAAAGGCTGAACGTTGCAATGACAACACATCAATAAGCAAAGCCACTTTCTCCACCTTTTGACATGAATTACCTGTCTTGGATACTGTACTATAATCAGCACTTGCATCACCAGGAGGAAAATAAAGGCCAGTTTGACCTTCTGGAGCAACAGGACCTGTTTCCTGGACTGATGAGAGAGTCATTAGTCTGAAAAGTTACTTGGACTGTCAGTAACCCACTCACTGTGTGATACAGTGCCTTGGCTGAGCCACATCCCCATCTTTAATTTATGTCTTTCGCACAGGGTGAGTTCTTTAGGGACTGTTAGCACAAATGTTTCTTTAAGTATGATGGCTGGGCAGCCTGCAACACAAATCTGTGCAAAGACAGCACACAGATTCTGTGCAAATTCAAACATGAGCACTTTGAGGTGTGTCAGTTGGGGTAGAGAGGGAGAGAATCGGAAGCAGTAGCTTTGCTGGGATTTCCAACATCACTCCTGGCTAACCTGGCTGTGTGTGTCCCTGGCACCAGGGCTGCCAGAACACTGCAGGGAAGCAGTTAAGACAGCAGTGGGACTGCTTCTGCATTAGAGGAGCACTCCTATTAGTAGGCATGACAAAACAGACTGTTTTGTCTCTATTCACCTTCTAGGCAGATCAGTGCAGTCCTTAGTGCTGGTTTTAGCTATTTCCCTCTTCGTTTCACACATATTTCAAACAAACAGGGATGACAAAAGCATGCAATTTATTGCAACACACAGTGCTGGTAATTTTGCAGGATCTGAGGCCAGCTGAGCAATATGCTGCTGACCTTAAATTGCTCATTCCCCTTTGCTGTTAAGTAAAAGAATAAATCAATGGGTAATTCCTTTCTCTCACCATACCTCCTCTCCATCCTCCTTTTTAAAAGCCAGACATCAGTCCTTTTTATTTAGTCATGACAATGCAACTAGCACAAAGAAAATCTTAGTACCCTACCAATATATTTAGTTTCTTTTGCAGTGTTAATTAGGTGTGCCTTGTGCCTTTCTGAGGAAGGCATGATGCTAACCCCACAAGCTCAGATAATCCTATTGTCAAATTCACTTGTTTATTAAAATAAAGGGGATTTTCTGCTGTTGAGGACTTAACTTCTCCTCTAAAAACCAGGCTAAGAAGGGGATTGCTGAATGCCATGGTATGCTGTGGCCCAATGATTGCAGTTACCTGCTACTGTATCTTGTCTGAGCAGTGTGTGCAGCTCCAGCATAGCATGGTTGCTTGAGGATCTGAGAGATGTAAAACTATTCTAATCCTTTGTAGTTCTTGCCTGAAGTTCTTGACTAGCAGGTTATTAGTACAAAATGGGGAAGGCTCTTTATTAATATATGCAGAATATGACCGGGGTGCTCCTGCTGCTGTTGAATGTGTTCTTTGCTAAGTGCAATTTAATTTACATTTGGAGGTAGCTCGGAGGAACAAGTTTTGTCTTTCATTTACACACGTAAAGTTCCACAATAGTCGAGTCTGAATTTCAGTGCACCTTCAGCACTTCAAAGAAGTGAAATGTCACACAGGGAAAGGGACTGGATAATGGCAAAAAGCCACACCATATATGTCTGAAGATTCCTATGAGCTAATGGTTGCATTCACATATTCTATGTGAATAGGTATAGGCATGTATATGTATTTTTTTTTTTGCTGCATCATGACTGCACTGTCTGCCAGGACACTGGCAGCACCTGTAAAGTGGGACCCTGAAGTGTATTTGTTTCCTTACCTCTCTTGTCCAAGCTAGTGAGCCTGTTCAGTGGCAGGAGACTGTCCTTCCTGACTGTGGCTGTGCACAGGACAAAATGTGTATAGGCATATAGGCACTTTATCTGAGCTGTCCATATGGGAGCAGAAATAGGATTTCCAACCAGCACAGAAAACCATTCTAATAGTAAGAAATAACCCACAGGGAATTAAGTTATGAATATATATATGCTGCCTTGAGGGTATGTCAGTTTGTACCACAGAGTATCCATAACCATTCCCTTTTGTGCTGTTGGGCAGGAGAGGCCAGTTAAGCTGCTCTGTGGCAAATGAACTGTTAATATCCGAGGCACCCTCTAATAGAAAGAGGCATGAAGGCACTATGTCAATTTATTGTAATGCAATGAAATATGAACTGCAGCAAAAATAGGGGAAAAAAATTGTTTCAGTGAACAATCACATTTTGGAATATTTTTTTCCCAGTGGTAGAAATGTAATAAAATAACTGGAAGTCATCAGGAAATAATAAATTATTTTCCGACTCAGGAAAAAGGTTTTGGGCTAGTTCAGAAAAGCTGAATATCATTCTCATCTCTGTTTCAGATGAGCCATGTCACAGAGGCCAGCCACAATTTGGCATCTCAACAGGCTGACTCCTTTTCTTAGACTTTTTTTTTGCTTATGATGGGTTTCATGACTAGTTAGGCCTTTGATTTCACTTGATATAGCAGTACCTATGGTCTTCTGAGCCTGTTATCTTGAAAGAAGGACACTCAACAATATGAATGAGACAATATGTGCCAGCAGACCAGTCTTGGGGAGCACAGACACATAGCCAGTCGTCCTTGGTAGGCAGCTGGCTATGAATTCCCAGTGCTGATTAATCCAAAGCATTGCTGGTGTCAATGTTTTCTGTCAGAATCATAGAATGGCTTGGGTTAGAAGGGACCTTAAAGATCATTGAATCATAGAATCAACCAGGTTGGAAGAGACCTCAAAGTTCATCAAGTCCAACCCTACCATGGTTACTAGACCATGGCACTAAGTCCCACATCCAGTCTCGTCTTGAAAACCTCCAGGGATGGTGAAAACTGGATCATCTAGTTCCAAACCCCCTACCATGGGTAGGGACATCTTCCACTAAACCAGATTGCTTGAAGCCCCATCTTACCCATCCTTGAACACTTCCAGGGACAGGACATCCACAGTTTCTCTGGGCAACCTGTTCCAGTGCCTCAGCACTCTCAAAGTAAAGAATTTCTTCCTAATATCTGGCACCTCGTTCTTCTACACAGTCATTTGCAGAAATTGTTTTTACAGAACCAACATCCAGCATTTTATTTGTTTAAAATTTATCTGCCATGAAGTTCCCCCACACTCCCCTCTTTAGTGGTTTCCCCCCTCCTAGCATGAGACAGGGTGAGTAACAAGAAACCATTCAGTTTTTGCTGATTTAAGACTTGTCGTTCTGTGCTTTATGACTTAGAATTGGTCTTGCCAGGAAAAGAAGCCACTGGGAACAGAGACTTATCCTCTGTTCAGACTGACAGCGGGATAGACAGGTGTCATCTCATGATGACATTTAAAGGTGGATGAGCCCCATGAGGGAGGGAGTTCAGTCTGGTGTAATCAGCGTCAATGCTGATGAAGACTATTTTTGTCAACTTTATTTATTCCTTTGAGAGATCGCTTTATAATAACAGGAAGACTGTAATTTAAATGGTTATAGGGTGTGGGTGGTTGAATTATTCATTCTTTACAGAAGGCAGACTCTCCATCGAAACCCAAAAGTGGCTGATATACAATATCCCCTCTCTTCCCTTCCCACCTTCAGTGCCTTGAAACACAAAAGCAATACTGTGGCTCCTTTGGTTAATCTGCAGGGATGGAAAATTTTCATATTCCCCATTTTATTTAAGGGAGATGCTTCACCCCTGAGACTTTTGCAGAGACACCCTAATTGGCCATCTTTCTGAGGTTTGTTTTTAATAAGAAACAGTGAGCAGCATTTTGCAGCCAGCCTAAGCAAAAAGATGCTGAAGTTTATTGTAGCATGGATCTCAAACCCACTGAAATAAAGACTTGTGCAGGTCATTTGCTATGGCTTCTGCTATTTAAATGCAAATGTGTATACAGAGCTTTGTTATAGATATCAGTCATTTGATATGCCTTGACTTTTGTCCCTGCCTTTAAATATCTGAGGTTCCTTCTGAGATGTACCTTCTTTGCAAAAAAACCCACCATCGCAAAAAAAAAAATAATCAAGAACCAACCCACCAACCTGTATTTAAATGCAAATGTGTATACAGAGCAAAATAGTCAAGAACCAACCCACCAACCCTCTCCCCAGCCTGTACATCTAATGTCAAGATCCTCTGTGTCTATAAAGATGTGTTTCATCCAGGCTGGTCCCTCACCTTATCCGTATGGCCCTTAGGCCACCAGCTGCTGCTGGGGCAGAGAGGCAAAAATAGGGGAATATACTGGCCATGGCATGCCAAATGCAGTTGTCACAGGAGCAGCCCTCTTCATTTCTCTCTCTCTGCTTCTAAGAATCTTGAATGTATTTAAATATTGAAGCTGGACACATCTCAGTGTATCCCCTGTGGAGCCTTTCTATTGAAAACATCCAAAATCCAATAAAATTAGCTGGTCGTTTTGATGTTTGTAAAGTGGCTGCTGACTGAGGCTTGTCTGGGAGCCAATATCAGGCTCCTATAAAGATATCTACAGAGCATGTCCAATACTGCTGATATCTGTAAACTCTTTGCTAGGTATTCCATTCTGCTCACTAGCATATCCTTTATCTAAAAAAAGGGATATTTAGGAGGGTTTGCTTGCTTTATTTCTACCTCAATGTAGCATTGATTTACCTTGTGTCTTAGAGAAATCCCTTAACCAAAAAAACCCCTTGGGCTTACAGAAATCTATTCACTTCCTGGGGAAAAGTGTTGATAGTATTCTCTAAAAGAGAATCGTTGCAACTGTACTAAGGAGGGAGAGTGGTTGCTGTGTCAACATGGTGAAAACTCAGCAATTCTAATGTTTAGGGGTTTTTGTCTTAATAAGGCTGCTTCACTTGTATCTCCCTATAAGAACAAATGGAGAAGGACAACAGACTCTCCAGGTACTTTTCATGAGTGCAGACTGAAGCACAGCTGAGAAGACCAGCAACCTCCAAGCTGTTGAGGATTAAGTTAACATGCAAAATAAGCTTATGTGCTTTGCTTTAGCGAGCAAACCATTCCTGTGCTCTCAAATCAAGACTGGCAAAATATGAGGACAAACCCTCAGCTCCTGCAGAAATATTTATACCTCCGTTTAATTTTCACGTCAGGCACAAATGCTATTCATGAAGATTAAAAATAGGAGTCAGAAGACAGTAGAGGTTCTCGGCCAAATTAGTATTGTCTGTCAAAGAACAGACTCTTTCAGTAGCTGCCACATTAACCAGTGGCCTAAGTCAGTTTTCCATTGAGTAGCAGGCACTTTTCCAATTTTCTAATACATAGTATTGCCTTGGCAAAGAGTAAGTGGGATCTGGTGCCAGGACAGTTGTATCTAGAGCATACTTTGACTCCTTGCTGTGTTTGCAGAAATTCCAGGTACACATCATTAATCACAAAGCCTGTCCTATTCTTGAATTATTTAATACAATATTGGAGCAGTTCTGAATTATTTAAAGCAATATGCAAAATGTTCTCTGTGATATACATGCAGAGATTATTAAGAACCTTGCTAAACAGAGTTAAATTGCCAGAACCTAATATCAGCTTCCCATGTTCCATAGCCCTAATTCAAGGAGGGAAAGAAACAGAATACTGCTGTCCAATAACCTCCTGCTTTACCCTAAAATTTTCTGCAACTGTTATAAATAAGTGAAGTGATTTAAATCTATCTCGTTGGAAGCTGCTCAAAACATGACAGGCAAGAATGTCCAACTCATTGTAATTTTGTACTAGTGGAGAATGGAAAAGCCAGGACGTTTCTCTGATCCTTCTGAACCTGTAAACCAGGCACAGATATAACATGGGAAAGTGTTATAACATTCCAAGGTACTTTGATCT
>NW_008652066.1:0-3703 GCF_000695815.1 Acanthisitta chloris | reverse complement strand
TGAAAGAGCAACTTCTAGAATGAATCTGGTAGTTCTTCCAGATCCAATAACGCTGAAAAACATTCCTTGGGTCTACTTGAGACAGCTCCTTAGTCACACCCAGCATGAGTGAACCACAGCCAGAGCAGTGCAAAGGGTGCTCCAGGAATCATAGAATCATAGAATTTAAGGATTGGAATGGACCTTACAGATCATCTACTCCCAATCCCCCTGCCATGGCCAGAGACACCTCCTCACTAGATCAGGTTGCTCAAGGCTCATCCAACCTGACCTTGAACATCACCAGGGTCTGGGCAGCCTCCACATCCCTGAGCAACCTGTTCCAATGTCTCACCACCCTTAGAGTAAAAAATTTTTTCTTTCATCCAACCTAGACTTTCCCTCCTTCAATTTGAACCCATTACTCCTTGTCCTGTCATTGCAGTTCTTAACAAAGAGTCCCTCTCCAGTTCCCTTGTAGACCCTTCAGATATTGAAAAGTTGCTATGAGGTCTCCACGCAAATACCAAATAGCAAATACCCAGTAGCAAAGCTGGGCGCCAAAATGTAGATTGTGTGTAACCCCGTGAGTAGTTCGACCCACACCTAAACAGTGGTTTAGATACAGACTTTGCAGCCATGACCTTATTTTTAGGTGATGGGTATGTTTACCTACTGAAATGGTCCTGCTCTTCACACTCATCCTAAAGATGGGCAGGGAGAGACTCCCTTTACCTTAAAGAAGGGAGAAGTTTTGAAATTCTTGGTGTCAGGATAGCCAGTTCCTGAATGGTCCTGCTCTTCACACTCATCCTAGAGACGGGCAGGGAGAGACTCCCTTTACCTTAGAGAAGGGAGAAGTTTTGAAATTCAGAATAGCCAGTTCCTACATCCTTCCTCCTCCTCTGTTACACAGTCATTTGCAAGGGAAGATGGGGACCAGCTGTTTAAAGGCCCCTGAAGGCAGCTGCTTATAGAACTAGGACCCTATAGAAATGAGTATACCAGGTGACCCTAATCTGACCTGCTGTCTCAGTTTGGCTATGTCTTCAGGCACATTATCAGATACACCCAGGTTATTTTCTTGAAACTTTGCATCCCAGGCAAGCAGATGAACTGAAATTTCCCAGTCAATCTTTCCCTTCAATTTGACAGAGAGAGCTGAGATTCTCCTCTAGTCACAAAATTGCAGGATCTTCAGCTCTGTGTGCAAGTGTACCCATACAACTTCCAACCTGGCCCAACAGGGACAAATGCATTAAGGAGTCACTTTCAATATGATTAGTATTTTCCCCCTGTTTCTAAGTAATTTGTCTCTGAAAGAAGTTCTCATCAGTTTTCCTTGAAAAATACATATTATTTCCCTGTTGTTAACCTTAAACTACTGCAATTAAATGGTGAAGAAGGGCAGAAGAGGGATTAGTGACATGTATTTTTTTTAGCCAAGTAATCACAATGGGAGCATTCACCTTTCCACTCATTTTGAGATGGCCATGAACTTATTATATAGCTAACCCTAACACACCAGGATAATATATGATGGTGAATCATCTTAGTTTATCTATTCAGCTTGCCCTGTGAGTTTACAAGGGCTGAAAATCTATTTGCTTTTCACCTCATTTAGACTTGATTTAAAGGTATGACAGGAAATAAGTGGATGCTATAGTTCAATGTGTCTCTATATGGAGTAAAGCCTGTCACACGTTGCTGCTGGCGTTTCTGCCCCCATATGTACGTGGGGGAATGATTCCATGTGTATAAGGGGCTAAAACAAAGTCTCAGCTCTGTCTGAGCACAAGGCAGGCACAAAACATTCAGGATTTTGCCTATTCTGTGTCCAGTGGTTTGATTCTAGGAGGAATGAGAGTCAGGCAGTCCCATTGCATCTCTACCCTGAGTGCTTCTGGGACTATGCAAAGCACCAGGAGGTCATGACTCAGCAGGATCTAGAATTTCTACACCTAGGAAAGGTTCAGAATTATTCTGGGAGAGATGACAGTGTCTGGGGCCAGTTTTTCTGCCCAGTGGTTTGTGCTTCCACTGGATTAGAGCATGCCCAGTTTTGAAAATTGCTTTTATAACATTACATACAGTAACATGTTCTTCCCTGTTTTCCTCCCCAAGCTTTGCTGTATCAGGTGGATTTCATCCTGTACACTTCCCTGTTCATTCAGCAGCACATTCTCTTTACTTCATACATCCAAAATTACAACATAAAAGTCAACCAAACAGTGCCTTCTCCATACTGAAGGCAATGTAATCACACCACAGGTACAGCTGGCTTCTATTTCTTTATTTCCTTCTTCACTTTTCCCCCTAATCTTTAATTTAAACAGTTTAAAAACCAGATGATGAATTCAGTAGTTGTCACTTTGTGTCTTGACTGGTGAAAAAGGCCTTTATGAATATATTATTTTTGTTTCATGGGCATCTATTCTTGATTCCTTTGAAATCAGTTTTGCATTTGTAGAACTTAAGAGCTGTGTCCTTAATCTTAACATCCTTATAAAGATTTTCAATCAGCCACTTATGTTAATCCAGAGCTCACAATATCCAGCATAAAATTGTTTTAAGGGCAATGTAGACTTTCAAAGGCAAAATATTTTTAACTCATATTTTCCTTAACTTTTGGATAATTTTAATTGTCTGCCTTTTGTGAAAGAAATGTGCTTGGGTTTTTTTATGCAACATTATTTTTCCCACAGAACATCCTTTGATGTACACAAAAACAATAATATATAGATAACCATCTTCTTGTGCCGTTATTGTGGCACTTCAAGACTTCTTTGAATTATTTGTGCTGCTGTAGGGATGAAAAGACTCAGTTTGTACATCAGTTTCTTTCATTTAATTCAGACAGAGCTACTGCTGTTTATTAAACATTTTCACTAAGATGGCACCATCACAAAGAAGCACATTTTTCCCCAGTTCTTATTGTAACTGCAAATTTTGTATCCTGCTGCAGCTCAGGTCTGTTTTCTTTTGCATCATGATTTTCTTTGCTATGTGAAATATTTAGGGTAAAATTCTGATATGTTACTCACATCCTACACTGAAATCAGTAAGACTACTGAAAGGATGAAGAGTTACATAATATGTTTGAAGTGAGCAGAATCTGTTCCCTCAGACTCTGCATTTCTTTTCCTTTTAGCCTGCTCAACCAAGCTGTATTAGAACACCCATAAACCAGCATTCCACTACAGCCCACATGAAAATGCTGCTGGCACCAGGAGAGTGGGATTCCAAACAAAACTGTAGCCCCTCTAAAGTAAAGCATGGAGAAATAGAAAGGGAAATAATTACAGTTTAAAAATCCACCAATTTAGTTATAAACAATCTGCAAAATCCAAATAATGCAATTATTTTGATGAAAAGCAAGGAAGGAAATTGCACTACAGTGATTTACACAGTGTCAGTCAAAATCCAAAGAATTGTTAGGGTGAGAAGTCTGACAAAGTTATGGTCATCTGCAGCTTTTACTTGATTCTTTATTAACAGCAAAGTCATCTTAAGACAGATATTCTAACAGGCACATTTACCTGCCTAAGGTAAGAAGCTGCTGTTTTGGTTTTGCCCAAAGCAAATCATAGAATCATAGAATCAACCTGGTTGGAAAAGACCTCCAAGATCATCACGTCCAACGCTACTGTGGTTACTAGACCATGGCATTAAGTGCCACATCCAGACTCATATTTTAAAAAACCCTCCAGGGATGGTGAATCCA
>NW_008652065.1:8844-14552 GCF_000695815.1 Acanthisitta chloris | reverse complement strand
CCTGTCTCTCAAACCGAGACAACCATCATTAACTGCCAAGCAGATAGTGATTACTTGTCCCTGTCAGTAACTCAGCATTTCCAATGCCACTTGTTCTGTAAGTGCCACTAGAGACTACCTGTAATTCCCTGCACTGTGCTGTTAGCAAGACTTAAATCTACACATACAGTTCCTGCAAAGAATATATCAACTTCTCGTACCAGTATATAAACAAAGTTTTCATCCCTACTAAGTATGTGTTTTAATAGGTGCCATGTCTATAGACAGCAAAACACTCCATTATAGTTGAACTACCCAAAGAAAAATGAGACAAAAATATCTAAAGCCTCCAAAAATTTTATCCTACCAAAACAAAGGATCCAAAACATTTTTCCTTTAATATTATTATACAAGTTCTGTTAGTTTTGAAGTTGCGCAGTGTCTTTTTAGACTGAAGACAAAATATTTATGAAACACTCATGTTAGCTATTTCAAAGAGAAAAGATCTTTCAATTTACTCAAGACATTCAATATAATTGCCATTTATGCATGCTATTTTATTTGACAAAAATGGATCAAAAGAGCAGCCAACCCTTAGATCAAACCTCTATAAACAGTGATTATACAGCATGTATGCACAATACCTGTATAATGAGAACTGGCCATCACAGACATCTACACTCTGTCTTAAGGAAATCATGTTAACACTCCACAAAGATAAATGGAGGGAGTTGGTCTCTCTTAGTAGAGCTCATTTGGGACCATATCCTTGAACAGCTCTTATCAAATGCTTCACTGACCTACAAAGAACTTTATGCAGCAATCTCGTGAGAACATCCAACAGCAACACTAATCCTCACCAGCAGTAAAGCAGCTGCAGGGCTGTCCCTTGTAGGCAAATCCAAACTTTGCATCAGTTTATTGAATGAGTGCTAAGAAATCTGACGTTTATACAAATTTTCTATTTTATAAACACTGACATTTAGGTTTTTACTACCAGAGAGTATTTGAAGGGGAGGGGGAGTCCATCTAACTGTCAATCTTCCCCCTCCAGCATCTTCTCATCATGACAATACATGAAAGAGAATATTGAGCAAAACAAAGGAAAAACTATAACTTAAACCAGAAAACAACACAAACCCTAAATACATTATTAGAGAAAGCTCCCAGACACAGGACATTACTTAAAACAAGCACAGACAATTACCTACTGCCAACTTCTGGAAGCCAACTTTGCTGCCAACACACACATACCTTCCTGTTTATAAGTAGGAAGTAGCACTTCGGCTGGAAAAATCTTTTTCATGTAAATCAAACTGTAGTTTTCACTTATTCTACATCACAACACATTTGTACCAAGCTCTTGCAATCTTAAAATAATTTTTTATTTGAGCAGCTTACCAGTTTTTCTTTTGCATCAGAGGAAGAGCCAGAGCCAAACTCCCCACCAACTGGTCGCCAAGTCAGCAGCCTTCAAAACACAAAACCAGTACCAAATTTACTAAGTTTGAAAATTCAAATTAGAACTAACACTCTAAAAAGTCCACTTCAAAATGGTGTGATTTTTGCTTCTATTAATTTAATTAATATAACTGAAATTAGTTTATAATGTACTGAAGTGTCTATGTCAGACTCTTTATGTTCAGCTTCTAAGTACACATTTTATTCTTTTACACATACTGAATAAAGTACTGTGTTTTTTGAATTACAACGTTTCTGTCAGCTACCCTGGATGGACACCTGGAATATGTGGAGGTGAGATAATTTTTCTCAGAAATAATGGATTTGGCTTAAGGCTGTGCTCTAGTGCCATTACTGGGCCTTGTTCTCCCACACTGCCTTAAGCTTCACCTAGAACAAGGAATGAATCTATCACAGACCAAATCAGCATGAACATTTGGAGATGTTTTGCATTCTCTGTCTAGGGTATATTCCAGCATTGTGTTTCTATTTCCACTTAGGATTCAACACTGCCACTTAGCATTCATTGCTGTTATGAGGTACCAAGTCACTGACAGTACTTCTGATCTCTTTCCTGCTGGTTTCCTATAAGACACTGCTGTCTTGAGAATCTTCACCTTAATCACTAACAAATTTCTACATTAACTGTAACTTATTGAGCCTGTCTGTGCCTGCCAAGAACTGAGGGAAACTGGATGAAATAACCTAAGTAGTCCTATCATCTCTTGTTCTATCAAATCTATTGCTACAAAGATTAAAGTTACTTGTCATTGTTAAGATCTCAAACTGTTTAGTCTCAATTTGTGCGAGGCACTGCATGATGGACATTTGTGTCTGAATATCCCAAGGGAGAGCCTCTCCCACTGTGTTAAGCATCCTGTTTAATGTACCACCAATCTCGAGACATCTGAAGATCAGATAACTAAAAAGACAAACTGAAGATAAGATAAAATCTTGAGGCACATAATGAGACAACAAATAAAGGAGAACAGAGAACTGAATTGATTCTTGAAAGCTACAAGGACACAAATTGAGGTACCAGAATAATAAGCCATTCTGAGCCAGTGGAGGCCAGATCATCATTATTTGTGCAAGGAACCAATCCTAACTCTTGAATTTCACCAAGAAAGGAGGGCATTCACACTGGCACCAGCAAGCCAAGAACTGCTCTCATGAAGCTTCGGAAAATTTTGATTAACAGAAAATATAAACAGAATAGAAACTGAACAAAAATAGAAACTAAAGAATTAAAATAAGTAATCTAACAAACTATGGGCTGGATGAGCAAACAGTGAGGTGAAAGGAAAAACTGGCTGACCACACTAGCGAAGTTGATGGTCATCAGGGGCATAAAACCTAGTCGGAGGCCAGTAACTAGTGGTACACCCTAGAGTTCAATAAAGGGTCCAGTTCTGCTCAACATCTTAAGAAATGATCTGGCTGATGGGGCAGAGTGACTCCCAGCAAGTTTGCTGATGACACAAAAGTGGGAGAAGTGGCTGATACACCAGAGGGTCATGTTATCATCGAGGGGGACATCAACAGGCTAGAGAAATGGGCTGATGGGAACCTTGTGCAGTTCAACAAGGGGAACTGCAAAATTCTTCACCTGGGGAAGAACAACCCCAGGCACCAGCACATGCTGGGGGCCACCCAGATGGAAAGCAGCTTGGCAGAGAAGGCCCTGAGGGTCCTGGTGGACACCAGGTTGAACATGAGTGAGCACTATGCCCCTGCTGCAAAGAAAGCAAATAGCATTCTGGGATGCATTAGGAGAACCACCAGCAGGTGGAAGGAAGTGATCCTGCTCCTCTGCTGAGCACCATGTCCAGTCCTGGGCTTCCCAGTATGAGAGAGACATGGACCCACTGGGAAGTGTACAGCAAAAAGCTATGAAGGTGATGAAGAGACAGGAGAATCTCTCCTATGAGGAAAGGCTGAGAGTACTGGGACTGTCCAGCCTGGAGAAGAGAAGGCTCAGGGCATCTCATCAACATACATAAATATCTGAAGGCAGGGAGCAAAGAGGACAGAGCCAGGCTTTTTCCAGTGATGCACACTGCCAGGACCAGTGGCAACAGCACAAACTGAAACACAGGAGGTTCCCTATGAACATCAGGAAACACTATTTCACTGTAAAGGTGACCAAGCATTTGCACAGGTTGCCTGAAAAGGCTGTGGAGCTTCCCTCCTTGGAGATACTCAAAAGCCAGGACATTATCCTGGAAAAACTGCCCTGGGTGGCCATGCCTGAACACAGGGGTTGGACCAGACGACCCTCAGAGACCTTTCCAAATTTAGTCATTCTGTGTCATACTGTATTAGTATCTTCAGCTACCAACACTTCAGTGATTCTGTAGGAGCCTGGCTGCAGTATAGTTTGTGGTTTTCTAGTAAGTGATCCTTACTGAAATTGGTAGCAGAGTGAATATTCTAGTACTACATTTTCCAAACACAGAAATAATATGATCATCTCTTTGCAAAAAAGTAACCTGCCAAGAACCAGCAGAGGCTGATACTGCAACTAAGAACTCTTGAAGCCAATAAACTCTTAAATTGAGGAAGTTAGTTACACAGTACCTGGAAGATGGTTTATATGAATGCTGAAAAGAACATATGCAATCTTACCTTATCAGAGTAATAAGAACCTCTGCCAGAAGACACTTTTCATTCCTGAGATTCATAGCATCTGACTATTTCAAGACAATTAGCAATAAAGCACTTCCCCATAAAGTTTTCACATATACCACTGTGCGATTTGTCTCTGTCTTCATTTCAGCCTTAATTACTGTGTTACTTCCAGACATGGGAAAACAAAGTTAAAAGGATAATTTGCCTTCCTCTCTAAGTACTGAGCAGCCTTCAAAGCAAGCTGTATATGAAAACTGCATTGTCAAGGTAGAAAATAATAAAAAATCAAGGCTGGGAGGGCAGGAAAAGCTCCACTGTGAAAACAAAGCTAGCAGAGGGACTAAGAAATATAAATGCGAAATGTCAGACAAACCAGGTGTCACAGAATAAGAACCAGAGCCCATAAAATGACAGGAAAAGAGAGGTATCCTCCTAGGACTCAGAAAGAAAAAAAGATGAGTACAAAGCCTTAATGAAAATTATTAACAAATACCTGTATATTGTTACCTTAATTTTTCTTACTCATCTAAAAAGCTTCAGTTTTAATAAAATAAAGTCAAAATGAAAAGGCTGTTTTGAGCAGTTTTTTGTCACCCAACTACTGCTTGGAAAAGAGCAGGCATCCTTTCACCACAGAAAAAAAGATGGATTACATACGCTTCCACATAAAATCCAAGCAAGATTTACTTTACCCCATAAGAGTTGGGAACCTCTCAGAAATTTAAGAAGAAATGCTATAATGAAGTTCTCAAAAGAAGGCATAGAAATATTAGAAAAGGAGATGAGAAATAAAGACTGGAAATCCATGGAAGGAGTCAGAAACTCTCCTAGGAAAAATAAGGCATTTGAAAAGCAAAGTGCTATAAACATCAAAGGGAATAATGCACATATTTTAAATCCGATATAACTAAAGGCAACAAGAGTATTTTGAATGTGTCTAAATATCAAGATACCAAAAATGCTGCTCTAGAAAGGTTTACAACATTCAGCCATAAGCATACCCAGAAACCTAAGTTTTGATCATACATGGAAGCCAAAGCAAATGCTCTGCTAGTAAGTATTTACTTCAAAATCTTTCCAAATACAGGACATAGTAAGCTAAGGCTAATTCCACTGGACTTTTACATCCAGAGATCTCGCTTCAAATTCTATTTTTGGTGGTTACCAAAAGGCAGAAAAAATATATTGTTAGCTCCCAAATGTTTTGCCTTTATTTTAATATGATTTTTGGATGGAATCAATTCATACCTACTCACATAAAAAAGTAGGTGAAGAACTGACAGATTTTATCTTTCAATGAATGAATAAAGCTCAGTTCCAGTGCTATCTGATACACAACTCTAAAACTAAGGAAAGACTGACATGCTGAAGGTTCCTTTTGCTTCTGTATTTTGCAGGCCTGAACCAGGTCCCACAAGCACATGCTATGAACTAGCTGGTAGGCACAGGACAAGAAGTAATACAAGAGTCCAACATCGGGACTATCAGATTTGAAAACAAGTAGTGTTTCACCTCACAGTTTGTAGCACAGGGGAAACCCTCTCATCTTTAGTTTAATGCTGGATGTGATTCCTTGTTACTCTGCTCTAAGATGTATAGCGTAATACTCAGAATGGTACAGCCTTGTTCCAAGAAAC
>NW_008652065.1:0-8821 GCF_000695815.1 Acanthisitta chloris | reverse complement strand
CTGTCTGCAAGATCATTTTCATAGAAAGATTAAGACTCATAGAAACACGTGATGGAAGTAAACCATCAACCACAGAGGCTCAAACCTGTAAGACAGTTGCAGAACTTTAGTATTCTGTGGAAAAACTTCATATGTAATTAGAAATAGCAAAGTCTGCCCATCAATAGCATTCAGAAACTAACTGTAAAAAAAAGAAAAATCAGACAGCACTTCTCCAAAAACACAAACTTTTAAATTTGAATCAAATTATATTTTGAAGTTTGTTAGTTTTTCTTTGTTTATCTCCTATAAGGTATTTTAGTTATTTAACAGTTTATCATAATTTACAATACAGAAGTATACCTAGCACCTGATTTATCAGTGTGTTCCAAGAAAGTCTGTTTCTCTTCAGTCTTTTTGTTCACCTCACCCATGAGATATCTAAGAGTTTGAAATCAGTAAGTCACCTAGTTAAACTACTGTACAAGTATAAATATCAACAGTTGTCTTACGCATGAGGGATTGTAGTTTTGAAAATATCCAGCATGCAAGTACAAGTTTTATCCCAGATCTCTAGGGTAAACTTTTCACCATTGAGGATGACAACATTCTCCAAACAGTTTGTACCAGATCGTGCCAGTTGTTCATTGTCTGTAAAAAACAAACAGTGTATTTGTTTATTCACATTCAACACAGTAAAACGCTGACACTGTTTAACGTAACTTGGTACAGTCCTACCTTGCTGCACACACCAGTACAGCTGTGCAAATATATCATCCAAAAGAACATCACTAAGTACTTCTAAATACTGTGTGAATACATCACATATTGCATAAAGTGCATGGTTGCAAGTAGTTGTCATCCATTCGGCTTTCTAGGAGCGAAAAAAAGAATTATAACTTTAAGGAAACACATACAGACAGATACATCTATTTGCTCAGCGGGAACTGCTTTATAGTGACATGCAATTTGTTTCTGTATCTTAAATCTCACAAAACATGGAGACCCAACTTTTGCTTTGCTAACTAGAAGGTTTAAAAAAACTACAGAAACAGAAAAACAACTGTCTTAGTGTCTAACCCTAGCTCAATGGTTTAACACCAAGCTGAAGCTGTGTTTCTTCTTCTGGCTGGTCAAAAGGGTGCAGTGAAAGCACAGTGCTGCCTTGGGGGTTTTCTGTGGGTTGGTTATAGCCTTGTTTTTTTTTTGGGGGGGGGGGGGGTGTTTGTTTAGTTTTCTGTTTTTCCCCAGTCTTGCCAACAGAATGCCATTAAAACAAAATAAAGCTACTAGAACCACTGGTCAACCCTGCAAGTTTTGAGGTTTGCTTTACATTACTTGATAAAGTTATATTACAGCTTGTCCACTGGAAATACAGTTCTTATGTAAATTATCTTGCCCCCCTTTTTTTCACCTCAGTCTGCTGTTCTGGCAGTTTCATGTTGTCAAATATCCTGAAGACAATCCGAAACAGGTCTTGCCACCAGTGTTTTTCGTAAGTATGGCCGTATGTCTTCATTATTTCAAACATTACTGTTAAGCCCCTGAAATGAAGAAGAATTTATAATAAGAGTTACTGAAAGACATGCATGAGACTAAATATGTCCAACTGCAGCAGCAACAGCAAACTCAAATGCTCTTGAGAACATTATACATGGATCTGATGTGGCACACATCTGTGCCACATAAGTATGTGGAACATATGTTTGATATAAAAAATATTTCTAGGTAAGAAATACAGAGTTCTAGAAACAAGTATTAACCCTGACCAGCTATAAGGGGAGTCCAGATGCACAGCTCCCATGTAGATGTGTAAATTTCAATTTATTTGTATACAACCTCTCATATTTCACATCAGAACTGCATTTTATAAGGGAAATGCCATCCTCAAGGAAAATGAACAGGTTCTATATGACATCAGAGTAAAGCTTTGCTTTTTTAACAGTTTCTGCAATCCTCAACCAGTTAACGAAATACAGTATAAAACCAGTTTTAAAATACCCAAAGTAAGTATGATGGGCAAGACACAGAACACAATCACAACTATGTAACTTTGTTCTTTATCGCAACGCTAAACAGGAATTTCATACGTAAAAAACAGAGACTTAATTTCTACATTCCTGCATCTATTTAAAATGTGTTTGGTTTTTCCACAATGATATCACCCAAACTAAATACGTACGCCATTTTACAGTGGTTACATTCACTGAAAGAGCTATTTTAAAAGTGTAAAATAAGCCTTTTAAAATTTGAATTACAAATACTGATTGTTACCTGGTTCTTACATCTAATTTGCATCTATTGATGATACAGGACAACTCAAAGAGAATTGGGAACCATCCTCGCACCCACACTCTGTCTTCAGGAGCTACATTCATATCATCACTCGTGTATTCCTTGAATGCCTTCAGAAGGAAACACAGGGTTACACAGAGTCCTAAGAGTTAGAGTCTTCAAAACAAAATATGATTTGGACTGTAAATAACAATCTCTGCTGTACTACTATTACACCCTGATAGCTCAAGGTAAGCTGGCAATCAAAACACTAACACTGTGAAGATGAAGTGTTTTTCAATTATGAAGAATAAACTTTAAAAAAATAAACAAGGTTATAAATTCAAGCACCAGTTTTTGCTTGCAGTTCAGTGTGAGTCTCTTGCGCTCTCACTTTTATAGAGACAGCTCTGAGAGTGAGGGTCTACCACAACATTTTGAGGATATCAAGCATTCTTGCCATTATCTGTTCTTCACAACATTTCTCAGTAGAGAGCAGATCCCGAGATAAGCTGATTTCCAGCAGCTCTCAGGAATGCTAGTCACCAGCTGGACTGGGCAGATAGGGATGGATGAAGGGGAATAAAAGAAGGACAAGAAATTGCTGATACTTTCAAAGCCCGTGAGATTTTATACTCCTATTGTTTCTGAACAAAGTACATTTCTCATTAATCCATGAAACTTGAAGTGAAGCCAATAAGTTCAGTGCAAGTATTTTTTTCCTTTATGAAAGCACAATTGATTAAAGCACTTACAATTACAATTAGTTAATACAGACTATACCTGAGGTCTGTCAGATACGTATTTTGCACAGTGGCGAATGAGGCGGATCGCTTCCATACTGGTATCTGGAAATGCTGCATTGCAGGCAAATTCAGACAAGCATTTTACTGCATCCTGGAAAGAATCTATGGTTGCTGGGAAGTGTTTTTCAAACACGATTGCTGGGGGGAAAGTGTGAACAGAAGAAAAAAAAGTGTCATGCTTTCAAATCTATTAATTCTAATATGAACTGACTTGTAACAGAAGTCATGAGAGACATGTTCATTGACTGGTGCTGTCAAATGCTTGAGTTGTAAGAAAAAATGAAAAAAAATCACCTTGAGGGCATTCTACTTTGACAGTAAATAAGTATCTAAAATAAATCATGGCAGCATCTAGTCTAAAGAAGGGAAATGTAACAGTCAAGCAAGACCAGAGCAATAGGCTTACTGTTTAACCTGGTCTGTGTGACCCGAGCTTCAGAGGGCCACATGAAGCATGGTGTTACATCTACGAACGGACTTCCCCCTCGGCAACATGCTCCTGTTGCCTTGTTTATAGACAGCTACTTTTGAGGGAAAAAATAGTGCTTCATCAGTGCTGAAAAAGTTTTAGGAACTTGCAGAGGTTGAGACAGAATAAAGAGATTCCTTACGGCCCTTAAAGCCTTGGGATCTAGATTAGAATGGCAAGAAAAAAAATTTCATCATTGTGCCATGTAGCTCAGCACTTTCTCCTAAGCAGGGCCATATACAAGCACCATTCAGAAACAAGGAAAAAGATAATAAAACAATCTAATAGTGAAATGACTGCACTTTCGTTTTTTTTCTGTGAGAAAACCCAAAATTCTTCATTTACATGAAAATGTACACGTGAAGCAAAATCATCTAAGGCTTGACTTGTTTTATTACAGAATGCTACAAACAGGTAATTTTTCTAAAAAAACCATAAAGACAGACAGATATCTTATTAAATTACTTTGCTAAGTACTTTTCCAGAGGATTGGCCAAAAAGTGCAAAACACTGGTTCTAAAAGACAAAGTGGGCTTTACTATGCAGGCTGTGGAGTCACCAGATAAACAAAGCTTCTTGGTCTCAGGAGCAACATACACTTTTCAAGATGTCTGAATATCATTCATACTCACTGACAATGTGTCCTGTAGTCTGGAATGCCAGTTCCACTATGCTTTCATCCTGATCTGAGGCTGCCAGATGAAATACTGAGAAAATGTTTTTCCAGCCAGAACGAATGTTAGCAGCCTGGGAATTTACCATCTGTGCAATACACCGTACAACCATGTCTCGGATAGTAGGAGACCTAAATTAGGATAATAAACAATCATTTTTTTCAAACTAAATTACATAATCAATTAGAACAGTATAATTCTCTAACAACAGATTTGCAACATTAATTGCAAAAGCCGATGCCTGCAATCCCAGGCAGTTCAGTTAATTTTATGTTATTACCTGTTTCTTTTCATGATATGTTCAAATGGTCTTAGGAAGTCCTTCTGGAATCGGAAATTAGCAAGTTCTCCTTTTTCCAAGAACTTCATTGACAACTGCCTTAATGAGTCTACTGCAAAAATAGCTACATCTTCATTGGGATTGCAGCCAACCTGAGAATGTAAAGCAGAAATGCATGGTAAGCCTGCATCAGAATCCTTATGGATTCTCCACAAGCTGCCTTTGCAGTTGATAATGGAGAACTAAGCAGTACTGGAAAATTAACAAAATCAAACAGCAGCGAATTCCAGAAACCACATTGTTAATGCAATTCAATAATCCCTAACCAATCCCAGCTATTTTCCACAATAACCTAGCATTTACAACTTTCTAAAAATAAGCAAGCTGTCTAAAAAAGCCTCCAACAGGTGTATGAAAAATTCATGTCCAACATTCACCAGATAAACAGGCAATCTAGACTTGAATAGAAAACAACCTCTTATCCCAAGCTTCATAAAACACCCCCAAAAATGATAACACAAAACTAACAGCAGCCAGTTTTAGACCTAGGTCATGACAAATAACTTACTGTGTACTACTGTTTATACATGTATTATGTTGTGTACCTCTGCCTTCTTGCAGGCCTTTCCAGCTTTATAGTTTTTGCTGGTTTAAGTTATTACACAGGAGGACAGAAAAAAGTATATTTCAGATGAGCATCTGCTTTTCCAACTAATCTCTAAATAAAATGAATTAGTACTGATAACTGAAGGAGTGTGCAGTATAATCATTAACAGGAATACCTTATTAAAATGATCACCGATAACTTCCCAGATTCTAGACCACTGTAACCTTATCCGGCCCATGTTGTAGTAAGAAATCTCCACTATCTTCTGCAGACTAAACATTCGAGGGTGGGTAGCAGACAGCAGCTCATCCATAGACACAGCACAAAGCCAGCGAACAAAATCCACTGTTAAATAACCACAGGTTTTAATGCCATGTTTTTTCAAGGTTTAGTTT
This sequence comes from Acanthisitta chloris, assembly GCF_000695815.1. Taxonomy (NCBI): domain Eukaryota; kingdom Metazoa; phylum Chordata; class Aves; order Passeriformes; family Acanthisittidae; genus Acanthisitta; species Acanthisitta chloris. The sequence goes on along the minus strand of NW_008652065.1, from coordinate 3,337 downwards.
ACAGGGGTGGGGAAGAGATAAAACCTACCAATAGCATTTCCATCCAACCTTGTAGATCCCGTAAATATCCTGTGAAGTGCAGTTAAAGATATTGTTACAATTTCTTTTAAAAAGCATCTATTAAATATGTATTCAAGTTTGTCTTTTTAAATGACAGACACCCTCTGATTAGTTTTGTTTATTAAAAAACAGTTAGAAACTGTGAACATGTACTGATGAACACTGTAAGTAGCTTCAACGATCCCTGATCCAAATACAGCAGGTTAACTTCTCCAGAGTGCACAATTCCCATATGCCATGACAAGTAGATATTTGAAACACTTCCCACTATGAAGCAGGGAGAGACACTGCAAACCTAAAGAGCTATTATGTGTTTGACATTAAGCTTCCAGTTCACTTGACATGATTTTACTGCAAGGCAACTGTCATTGAACTGACATCGATCCTGCTGCCTATACTCAACCACAGAAATGTTTGTAAGCCTTCAAAATGATATCTCTTCTTCAGTTTTGACAACCATTAAGAAAATGATGGGTTTTGATTTCTTATATGCTGAGCAAGCAATGACACTCCAGTCTGATGAGTACTTTACAATACAAACAGGAAGTGTTCGTGATATGTGTCATGCCTGGCCAAATCCAGTTGAAATAGATATGATTCATAGAAAGGAAGACTGGCATAATAATTTTGGTCATTTCAGACAACATCTACATAACCTAGAGGAAAGCACGGAGTCAGTAATCACATTTAGGCGAAAAAGGGTCTGCCAATAATTCCCTCTGTACCAAAGAAAAATGAAATTTGTTATCTATTACTATATATAGTAAATCAAGATTCACTGGACATTACAGCAGTCTTCATTCTGCAACTCTCCTCTAGGAATTTTCTATCAGTAAAAAGGCTTCTTGCCTCATCTTTGTTCTGCTCCTACTTAAAAAAATACTTCTGGTCCATAAAAAAAAAAAGGAAAAAACCCCACAAACCCAAAAAGCGTGTGAATATGGTAGTATTTATATAGTTTTTCCAAATAGTGGCAAATTAATAATGTCCTATGCTCAGCACAGAGCATTTAAACATTGTTTAAAAAGCCTGAGGTGGCGACAGCAAATTTAATACAATACCTGTCCACAGCAACGACAACACTCTGGGAGCTAGTTTCACCAATGGATTCCTGAATGCTTGCTATCTGCTTCCAATCCACGTTTCCACCAACTACAGGGAACAAAAATTGAAAGACAGGTAAGACATAACACAGAAAGGTGTGGGAAGAAAGAGGAAGAAAAGTTGTGCCACTAAAATTCTGGTATTTCTGGGATCTCCAAACCTCCCTCGATTCCTCATCAAAGAAAGAGCAGGAATCTTGCAACCATTCTGGATAATTCCACATACCCAGTATTTAGGAGTTTTTTTTCTTAGGCAGCCTATCAGAGAGATAGGAGAGAACAGAAGACTGAAAAAAAGCCAGCAGTTCTGTTCTCTGAGCTTTGCAGAGACAAAAAGTTCTCATGTTTCAGACTGCCTCCCAGAAGTCTTCATCTGAGCCTCTCTGTGCTCCACCCACACTGGGAGGTGGTTGGAGATGACTGTCTGTCAAATCTATATAACCTGACCCATCTGAACTATTCTTCTAGGGCATTTATGGAGACTGTACATGCATGCATACATATGTAACTTTATACTGTATTTCAGCAACTCATAGCATTGTTGGCTTTGAACAAGACTTATAAGCACACAAGCTGGGAGAATCAATTAGCTTGACTCTTGGTAACGAGTCAGCTAAGAGACATACCGAGCAAGCAGCTGTGTGCTGTGAATTTAATGTGCTATTTCCAAGAAGTCAGATGACCCTAACCAACTCTGTCAGTTTGGAGAATTCCTTGTCACTGCAGGATGTATAATCAACGTTGGAAAACCTAAATAGACAACAGACTTACATTCTAACTGTTATGACATCTTTTACAATGAAACAAGAGTCACCTATGTAACTGCTTTATGAAAAAACAGTTGCACAGATTCTCATTGTCCAAAGAGGATTTCTGGTTACAAAAGTAAGAAAAAAAAGTACAAAAGTAGTACAGTTTGGCTAACTCACAGCAGCATGTTTTGTCTTCCAACTTTGTGAATAGAAACTGGAGTAGAAGAAACCTGAATTTCACAGTTACAACTCCAACAAAGGAGCAAAAGAATAGATGCTCATTAATTTACTTTTACAACCCACATGCTTGTGATGCTTGGAATTTCCAAGTAAATAAATTAAAAAAAGTGCCACAGCAGGAAGATAATGCAAGAGATGAAGACACTCAAATGCAGAAGCCTGAAGAGCCTGGAAAAATGGAGCTTCTGCATCTCAAAACTACAACTTCATTCACTCTAATTAAACAACCATTTTCCTGTAAAATATGTGTCTGTATATATGGACGTATGCACTACGTTTTCTTCACAGGAATTCAGAAAGGTTGCTTGAGACCCCCCAGTTCTAAAGGATACTTTGGAGCAATCACAGAAAATTAAAAGTATCTGCAAAACAGGATTTACAGAAAAGAGTGAAAAACCTAAAACAGTTGAGAAAATGTTCTAACAGCCCTTAAGTGCACGAAAACCAAACTCCTGTAAGTTAGGTATTTTCCTGTAAGACTGAAGTAATATTTTTTTAAAAAAAAGGTAAGAAGAAAATGGTTAAGTGTCCATATGTGCACTGTAATAAGCATTCCAGAGATTCAATTCAAAATGCCTTTTTTATGCTTTGGGCATAAACTATTTTCCTTAGAAATGTAGTTGACAGCACTAAAAAGTCTTTATGAGCTGGATCTACACCAACAACCAGCAAGTATGATTTAGAGACACCTGACTGCAGTTTACATTCTTGAGCTATTAGGACTTCAAACCTTTAAAGGCCAATCATAGACAAACTGCCAACATTTGGAAACAGTGGAGTCAGACAGTTCATCAGGGAACACTAAACTGGAAGATGCATATTAGAAGGGCGGGAAGAAGCTCAGTGTATGAGATACTGGCAGATGCATTAATTTCCAGGCATAAGTTTTCACTTCAGCAACTCTTGGCAAGGTAAGGGGAGTACACGAAGGCAGGCCAAAGGAAAGCAGGAGGGAAAGAAATGAACTGACTGCAGAAGAAGAAAAATTGTCTGAGGAAGACACAAAGCAGGATGATTAGGATTAGTTTGGGAGCTAAGCTCAGGGAAAAAAGGAAAATAATCATTACTTCTCATGACCAGTTGAAGGAAGACAAAACTCTTACTTGGCTGTTGGTGAAGTTCAAAAGGCAGGAGATACTGAGCATCACACTAAACTTTCTAACAGTCAAATGGAGTTTTATT
>NW_008652064.1:34186-49120 GCF_000695815.1 Acanthisitta chloris | reverse complement strand
TATATGTGACAGGAATATGCACATGAGCATTGTCATAAAGGTTTGGGAGGTTGTACAATTAAAATTAAAGGCCACTCATTATAACTATTTCCTTATCCACTACTTATTTGAATTAATTTTATGGCCACATTGCTAGGTTTGTTTCCTTGCACAGGATTAAGGTGTTTGTTAGAGAAAAATCTGTTTGTTATTGTGGGAAGAAAAAAAAGAAGAAACAACCCAACAATCGAAGATGGTTATTGCAATGATTTTTTTGCTAAATGATGTGAAAGGCATAACTCTTTGAACTTGTATTTAGCTACAGAGAGTTTACACAGCTTTTAAAGACTTTTTAAAAAATAAAACAACTCATGCTTTCCTAACTTCAACACACACCAATTATTTGTACTAACTCTATTTCTCCTTTGAAACATGAGCCACATTCAGGAAAGATTTCCTGCATCTTGTTAAAAGACAATAGAAATTCACTGAAATTATTTGACACTTCTTTTCCTGATAACTTTCAAAGAGTAGTAATATCCATATGTGCTCTCAACACATTTCTAAAACAGTTTTTCACCAAGTGATGTAATATTGTATATTAATAACTATGGATTTTTAGGGAGAAATTGTTATCAGTAAAGGGTCTATATTTTCTAGGGAGCATTTGGGTATCTTGGCCTTTCTTTTGTTTAGAATTTCCAAGGACTTTCCATTGAAGTAACATTTACTTTTGAGGTGTGTAATTGGGACTCAGCATGCTCTATGCTGTACTCTTTGATGTTTACCAGTGCTGTTAAAGAAATGAGTTAGAATTTGGTATCTGCTAAGGTAATTCCTAAGCCCACAGGATGGCTGCCTGTTTTTTCCTTCTCTTTCTGTATTTATTTATAGCCCTTTTCTTTAGGATTCCTGAGCTGTCATGATACAAGTAGAGTCCTAATCAACCAGATAAGCAAGTAATTTTTTTTATGGGATTAAAAAAACATGATAAAGCCAGGCAACTAGTTGAGTAAATTCATACTCAGAGAAACTGTGGTGGGTTTGGATTGAGGGTTTTTGGTTGGGTTTTTTTTTTTGGCTCCCCCCTTCCATTTTTTATTGTTGCTTAACTCAAAAATATATGTCTGATGAGATATTGATACCTCGGGGAATAATACCACATTATTTTTTCTGCCTCTGGTATAATCATTTGTCTCTTTAAATTGACATCAGCTGAGGCTACTAAGAACCTCACACCAAAAAAACTTATGACCCCCTGCACTGCCTTCAAAGCTTATTTTATACTCCCTGGTCTGCTTGTTTTTGATATGAGGCACAATACATATTTTGGGGGCAATTTAGCATATTATATCAAACTAGTCATCTCTGTCCTTACTACTGCCCTCCTTTAAGGTGCTAGAACAGGCCCTTTTTGAACAATAAATTTTAGCTTGAGTAAGTTTTTCCTGAGCATATGAGAAGAAAGTGATGCAGTGCAGAAGCAGTAGGTGACAATGGTTTTCATTCAGGATTCTCAGCTGCTGTTTTCATTGTGGTAGACATTTATTAGATTTTTTTTCTGCATTGATTTCTTCTGTTTTATCTCATTCTAAGATTATCTATCATATAGCTTGGATTATTCTTTTCCAGAGAATCATCTTCTGATCTTCTGTTTTATCTCATTCTAAGATTACCTATCATATAACTTGGATTATTCTTTTCCCGAGAATCATCTTCTGTCTTTATCTCACTTACTTATCTTCTACTCAGGACTACTGTGTGTGATGTTATATCACCAGGTCTACATTCTTCCTCTGAAAAACATCTGCTTTTGTTCCTGCATGAAAATCACAGATCTGGGGCCCCTGAACAGTACATCTTTTCAGAATACTCAGAAAACAGTGGTGGGAGACTGCAGATGAAGATCACCTTATCCATCTGTTTTACATAGATGTTGTCATGAGGGATGGAGGCCAAATACTACAGGAACACAGTGGTGAACTTGGAAGAAGTGTCCCTAGGAGATTCTTCAAGGAGCAGCTTGTAAAGAGTGCTGTTTCCCACAGTAAATTTGCAATCACCTATTAAACAGGAGATGGCCATCACTGAGGTGGGGTTGTCATGCCCGTGCTTGAGCCGAAAAAGAAAACAGAGCTCATCTAATCTGGTATTCTTTTCCCTGTGGTAACTCAGCTAATCTAGTTGAGACAGTCTCTCAATCACCATAAACAGTTATTTCAGTTCAAGAAGCAAAGACACCTTATAACCTTATCCCTTGAAAGGATGACCTACTTAAACACTAGTACATACAAGTCTTAACAGTTAAGTTTGGCAGTTGTTGTGTTTATGAAACAATATAGAAACCTGTGGCATTCCCAAGGGACAGAACATCTCCCAGGTAATTTTCCCAGCTCACTAGTCAGTGATGTCCATATGCAAAACCTTATGGAAGACCTGTTTACACAAGGGAATGGACTCAAATTGGTGTATTTTGCTTGGCCTCTTCTGCACATCAACATGGGATCTCTGAACATGTCTCTGCACCCTTGTTCTTTCCAGGAAGTGAACATACATGTACCACTTTCACAGTCTTCAATATGACCTCACTTGGTCATCACCAGGACAGCTTTTCATTGAAAAAATTATCCAAGAATCTCCCCATCACTTTCAGAAAACTGTTAGACAGTCTCCCTGTGTTTCCTATACCTTATCATTAATTTTGCACTTTGGAAGTATTTATGAATCAATTTATATAGCGTTCAGTGTGGTGTTCTGTATAAAAGCTAATATTATATTGCTTCTCATATACAAGTTGTAACATTTGCTATAGTGTCATATGTTTTAGAAGACTAAATGATCTGCTGGAATCTACTATCTGTAGTGTGTGGGTCGGTCCCTCAGCACACAAAATGTGGTCACTGTTCTGGTTAAATCTGCAAGGAGTTTCCATTTAAAAAAAAGAGGGGTTAAGTGGCCCTAACTTTCCAAAATGGCCTGCATTTTTGGTTGTATTTCTGGCCTGCCCAGCCAGGGATATTTTTGAAAGTTTGAACAAAACCAGCTTAGATGCTAATAGATGAAATATAAGTAAAAACATGCTTCCTGCTTCTTTAAAAAATGAAGCTTTTGGTAAAAATAGAAATTCAGCTGATGTGACTTTGGTATGAAAGCTGCTTGGAAAGGAAATAGTCTTCACCAATGGGTGTGAACAGTCTCATTCCAAAGGAAATGGTTTTGATTTGTCTGAGGTTTGTAAAAAATTGCTCGGGACCTGATCTGGAGCCCATTGACGTCAAAGGAAAGATTCACAGATTCAATGGGCTTGGGATCAAGTGTGAACTGAGCATGGGCAGCTGTTCGAGGCCTTTACATCACTGTCATCCATTTAGCATCTGATTCTTAGAATGTTTTTTGATGTGGCCTTTGGCTTTGAGATAATGGGTATAATTGCACTTCCAAAGGTAACTGCAGGTATAAATCAGTGACAAATTCTTTTTGTACCTAGGCCAAAAGTTCCATCTCAAAATGAAGCCTTGAAGACAAATTCTGTTATATAGACAGCAGAGAATGGGACTTAGGGGCTGTTTCAGGCTCTTACTGGTGCCCTGGGTAATTCCCAATAATAATTTTTATCTTGACTGCTGGTCCATCAGCCACCTTAGACTTCATTTGGGCAAAAGCTTCAATGAGACAAGGGCTGCTAAATGAGACTTTAAGCTGCTGCAGTCTGTAGTTGTAGAGTTTATTTAGATGAATCGAAGAGAGAACAGTCTTACAGGGAGAGTGAAGGGTAGTATGTGAGATAGTAACTGGGGTAAACAAAGATGATTTCTACTTAAAAAATAAAGACAGAGAGAGAGACAGACATCCTGTTGCTGCTTATTAATGAGTACAACTGGTCCTTTGCTGTGAGTCCAAAGTTGTGTCAATGCAAATTAATAAAATTACAGATACATTCTGCTGCCCAAATGTGAGCAGAAGGAACTGCAGAAGTGTCTGTAAATGTTTTTCAGGTGGAGAGTGTAAAAACACTGGAATCTCCACCTGGGATAAAGCTGTGTCTTCAAATGCAGGAATTTCTGAAGAAAAGCCTGTGTTAACTGGCTGGAAGTGGACAGACAGACAGGGAAGAAACTGTTGACTGAGGTCCAGCATGAATTTTTCCATCCTATAACATTGTCTGGGAGTGATCCCCAGCTGTCCTAAGTTTGAACAGCCTGTTAGCTGCTCTATTTGACTTGTGAGACTTGGTGTTGGAGGGAGAGTAAGCCAAGAACAGGAAAGTAAGATTTTCTCTGTAACACAAAAATGTATCTTGTGAGTAAAAGACATAACATAAGAAGAACATTGAAAAAATCCTCACCACGTCCCATTGTGATTGCTATTTTTTCCAGTTGAGTGTCTAAACTATTTAGCTTCCTTGAAAATCTCTACAGTGCATTGGCACCAACAATGACCACACTTCACTAGCTGCTGGAAAAAATGTGCTAAATTTCTCTTAAGCAAAATAAATGTTACCCAACTGACCAGAAAGACAAATAGAACATTTTAATTTATTTCCAATCAAGCCCTGATGCATTAAAAGAGCAGCTAAAATTCTGAATTAATTACTGGTGATGTTGAAGCATAAAATTTATAAAATCAAATAGTTTCTCATTCTGAGACTACTAATGATTTCAGTTATTTGGATTTCTAGTACTGAGATACAAGACTGAACTGAGAATGAAAAAATGTATCTGCTGAGTGCTACAGATCTAAGCAATGACAAGTTGCTAAGCTTATATTTCTTACATTGTTGGACTTGCCAATCTCATTGTACAAATAAATAATTCTTGCAAAGCTTACTTTTATAACATTTTCTTAATCCTGCTTGATTATTTTATTTTACTTTATATAAATGTAGAACCTCTACAAAGGACCCTGATTCTGCACATTTTTCCAGATCAAATACACATCATAAAATGTTGTTTCTTGTATAGTAAACAGTGAACAGCTTCTTATGAAACAAATACCTGCTGGTAAGAAAAGAATCTTCAAAGGATGAATTTATTAAATAAAAAATTCCTTCTATTCTTCTTTATTTTCTTCTGCTCTTAACAATTGACCTCCTTTCTCTTGGGATCAATAATGGCAATGACTTAGCAAACATTTTTGGCATGATTTTTAAATTTTTCTTTTAGACATTCCTTGGTAACAGTTTCCTCTAAGAGCATGCAATCTATGGATCTGTGTTGGATTTTGGGCTGAGAATGCTGTTTTCATGTTGCATATGTGGATAGTCTAAAGCACTATGTGTAGTCACATTTTGCTGTACAGCTATGCAGATTTAGGTAACAAGTCCTACTTAAACTACATCATATAATGTACAGTTGTTCCAGATCCAATAACCAATTTAAAATTGAAAGTTAATACATTACATTAGTAATATCATACTGCCTATGGGATCATTTGTCAGTGTTAACCTCAAAGACTGATGATTTGATAACCAAAGGTATTTATTATAGTGACAATTTGTGCTATTATACTATAAATAAGAGTGTCTCAGCATTTCCATAATAAATCCTATTTTCAGTGGTCTATTACTTGGTCATAAAACAATCAACCTGAGCTGAATTAGATCTGTTGGATGTACAATAACAATAATATATTACTAAAATGTATGTTTAATCCAGTGCTTGATATGGCCCTGAAAAAACCTCAAATGTGTATCAAATTAATTACAGATATTATTTACATAAAGATTGGAATCTGTCTTTTGGATACTGTCAATAAATTTCTATATGTATGATGCTGATCTTACTTGCACATCCAAAACTTCACTGGTGTCAAGAGAGTTACCCCTGGCAAAAATGATCCCTGATGAAATATATTAAGGAGAACATAACCAGACACTGGATATAGAATTATTCAAAATCAGCTATATAGGATGGGCTCGGGTGGGATGTAAGATGCTGTCAAGCATCATGCATGCTGTCAGACTTTAAAAGACCTGACATTGAACAAAATGAGAAACAATACCTAGGGAATGACACTTGGCAATTTCTGTTTATCATTGGCCAGGTTGTATTCAGAATCAAAAAGGATGTCAGCACCACCTTTCCCTTGGCATGCAGGAATTGGACAGGAGTGCCAGGACTGTATCTTCTCAGTGCTCCCTTGGTGTGAAGCCCAGCAAAGTGGATGAGAGGGTGTGGGAAGAAGATGGGCCCCCAGAGATGCTGAGCAACATCAACGAGGGTGGAGCACAGCATGTGCATTTTGCTTACATGCTGTGGTGCACTGGAGGCATTGTGCCTCTCTAAGGTATAATCCCTTCCAGAGTTCCCCTCAGAGTGGTACAAATCCATAGCACCCTTTAATTAACACTGTGCCTATGAGGCACAACTGAGCCTTTAGTATAGCCACAGGCTTTACATACACCTTAACTTGCAAATTGCAGATAAAAGTAGCTAATTTAAACTGCCTTCTTTTTTTTTTTTTTTTTTGTTTAAGAAAGACCTTGATTTACACACGGAAGAGAAAGCAATTACATTTAACAGATGTCACAGCTCTTAAAGAATATTTGATAGTAATTAATCACTAAGCTAGAAAAAAAAAATCAAGTCATTCCAGAGCTGCAGTCAAACCCCCTACCTCTGAAATGAAATTTTACTCTATTCTATCCTATCCTATCCTATCCTATCCTATCCTATCCTATCCTATCCTATCCTATCCTATCCTATCCTATCCTATCCTATCCTATCCTATCCTATCCTATCCTATCCTATCCTATCCTATCCTATCCTATCCTATCCTATCCTATCCTATCCTATCCTATCCTATCCTATCCTATCCTATCCTATCCTATCCTATCCTATCCTATCCTATCCTATCCTATCCTATCCTATCCTATCCTATCCTATCCTATCCTATCCTATCCTATCCTATCCTATCCTATCCTATCCTATCCTATCCTATCCTATCCTATCCTATCCTATCCTATCCTATCCTATCCTATCCTATCCTATCCTATCCTATCCTATCCTATCCTATCCTATCCTATCCTATCCTATCCTATCCTATCCTATCCTATCCTATCCTATCCTATCCTATCCTATCCTATCCTATCCTATCCTATCCTATCCTATCCTATCCTATCCTATCCTATCCTATCCTATCCTATCCTATCCTATCCTATCCTATCCTATCCTATCCTATCCTATCCTATCCTATCCTATCCTATCCTATCCTATCCTATCCTATCCTATCCTATCCTATCCTATCCTATCCTATCCTATCCTATCCTATCCTATCCTATCCTATCCTATCCTATCCTATCCTATCCTATCCTATCCTATCCTATCCTATCCTATCCTATCCTATCCTATCCTATCCTATCCTATCCTATCCTATCCTATCCTATCCTATCCTATCCTATCCTATCCTATCCTATCCTATCCTATCCTATCCTATCCTATTCTTTCCCAGCTTTTACCCTACACATATAATTTTAACATTGGACCATCTTTGCAGCACACTACATTCAACAATGTGATTACATTCCATCGACTGTGCCATCAACTATATTCCATAAAGTTAATCAGAGCTATGACTTCTCAGCATCCTGCAGGACTGCTAAGCATCTTTCACAATTCTCTAGCCACTGTATTTATTTTTTAGCATAGACTTCATCAGAGTTTATTCTCATCATATTGTTGAGAGAGTGAATCCTAAGCGAAATTAATCCTGATGTGCCTCTACCCCTCCCTCCACCATCAGCTGTATTTAGAAATGACATTTAATCTTCTATCTATCCATTTTTCTTAACTACTGTCTCAACAGAGTGCAGAGAAGCAGAACCAGGATGCTCATAAGACCTTTGCTTGAAAATCCAGCTCATGATTGTAGACACTAGGGTGGAAGTGACACTTTATGTCAGTGCATATCATGTGTGTCTACAGCAAACAGTATTTCTGTGAATTTGAAGAGTGTCTTTTTAGTTGTCATTCATTTTATTTGACCAGCATTTTTATTCTTCTGCTTTTATTTCTCTTTCAACTAATAGCTATTAGCAACTTTTGGTTTAAATGGGATTGTGTCCTGAAATACAAAATATTTTATTCTGCTATTCAATATTTTTCATCTTTGAATCTTTCATCATATATCCAAAGAAGAAAATGTGAGTTTTTTGAGTCCACATCAAAAGAATGTTAGAAGTCATCAAAGAAAATGGAGAGCAGAGCATATGCTGTACTAAGGATGGCTTCAATCTTCTAAAAATTAGGGACCAGATTCTGCTGTCACTGATATCAGTGGGAATATTTCCACTGACTCCAGAATATGAGCAATCAGGTGCTGTAATATTAAAGCACTGACAGTTACTGCTAAAGGAAATGTACAGCATATTTTTACTAGATGTTAAAATATAAATACACACAACGTATGCCTAAAGGACAGGCTATTATGTTTTATATTTATTCTGAGAAGAGAATAATGAATGAATCAGAATTTGCAAAGATCATACCATTAGCTCTTTAACCATCCTGAGCATCAGGATGCAGTTTGTTTCTTTGCTTTTATCACAAGAAGGATTCAACTGTGATGGTATTGCTACAGATGCTGAAGTTACTTGGAATTTCTTAACTCCATTCCTTTATGGAGTTTTAGTAAATGCTAGCTATTCTTGCTGTTGATCATAGCTGGTTTATTACAAACTATGGTATAATAGGAGAGGTGCCTCAGTCAAAAAAAGTGGAGAGGTATGAGTTTGGGGTTGTTAACTTAGAGTTTTCTTTTTCTAATCATCATGTCAGTGAAGCAAGTGAGCAGCCATTTCTCTTCTCTCCCTCAGTAGGGCCAGGCAATGAGCCTTGTCTCTCTCTCTCTCCCTCTGAAGTTAACACAAGTTCACTGTCACTCCTCAATGTGCAAGAAATGATCTGTAAGCACAACTTGGGTCCCTAGTGAAATCCCAAGCAGTGACAGAAGTGGCAGTGATGAAGTCAGGCCTGTTTCTCTGTACAGCACACAGTTCTTGATTTTTTTTCCACAGCAGCAACAGACAAACCTGTACGTTCAGAACATAGTTCCAGTCTTCCACATAATTTACTTCAATTGCTTTTCTAATGCAAAAAGCAGTCTAGCTTTAAAAAAGTTCCTTGGGCCAGGTATTGATGGGCATTGGATGGCCAAACCAGTTTTTCCTTCCTATAGCAGCCTGCCCAGAAAGCCAGTCAGGATACAAGTCCAAATAATCATCAGCATACAGGAAAAACTTGCCCTCTGCCTCTCAGGAGGCATCCTCTCTCAGGATGTGTCAGAATCAACAACCACACTGTTCCTGCAAGTATGTGGTGGTCTACAAGTACAGGTGTTCCCACCTTGATGGATTGGAAGTTCAAGGTAAAATTCTATCTTCTGATGAGGCTTCAAGTTAATGCATAGTTGCCTGAGGATAACTCATCCTCTGGAACTGAATCAGTCATTAATAGCTTAGAAACCACAACCAAGCAAATGAAGACTAAAAGAACATGAGAATAAAGAACAGAAAGATGAGCTATTGAAAGAAGGACTTTCTGAAGTTCATGGGCCACTGATTTGACACATTTTCTGTCTTGGGTCCTAAATGATTGAGTATGATTGTGTATGTTCGAACCATGAGGGTCACACATTTATTCAAAACTGGGTCAAAAAAAATGAAATCAGATTGTTTCACTGATGCTCCTGACTAGGGAGACTCCTTGTATTTGAGAGGGGAATGTTTCAATCTTCCATCCAAAAGAGAAATGATCTCTCATGGCACGCCTAATAATTTAAAGTCTTCTCAGGTTTTTGAATTATACTACAGTATGTAGCTGAAAATTGTTTGATAAGCATCGCTAAGTGGTCTGGCTTTAAACCAAGCCTGTCATCTAGTGGAGTGCTATGCTATTCCAACTTTAATCTAGATAACTGGCACACATAAAATAAGGAAACACAAATGTGACACAGCTGCAGCTAGTCTGGTGGAGCTGAAATGCTTAACAGTGTTTTATGCCTGTAATATAAGACTGCTTACTAATGGGAGAATCCTAAGTGCAAAAGAGTGACAATCAGATTGCTTTGATATAATTGGTTCTAAAATTGTTGGACATTTAGTATTTATGGTGCCTGCAGGTTAAAATAAATGGCTTCTTGTGTTATGACTTCAGTAGACATTTAAAATGCTGTAGAACTGTGGCCAAACTTCACAAGTTACTGCCCAACACATGTGCAGCAAGCTAGGTTTGCAGCAGAGAATAGGTTAACGACCAACAGCTTATATCAAGGCCTGTGACATCTTAGATTGGAGTGGTTTGCTGTGCAATCCATGGGCCCTCTCTGAATAATGTATCTGAATGTGCCAGGAAAACACAGTGTATGAATCAAGTCGACTAAATGAGAGTCAGTGTAGTAAATTAAATAAATAGCGTGTGATCCAAGCACTTTTGTCAATAGTGCATTGATTCTAATGCCACATACTGTACTAAAAATCTAATAAGTACAGAATGTCTGCTGGATAACTAGAGCATAAGTATGTTAAGTTCTGGCACTTGAGGCAGATATAAACAAACTTATTTGTATTCTAGGAGTTAAAGATTTTTCCCTCAAGAAAAAAATATACACTGTCACCCTACATTTCTAAACAGGAATCAGGTGCTCAGAAAAGAAATAGAGATCTGCTCCTTTAATTATGGACTGAGACACAATATGGGAGGAAATCAATATTTGTAGTAGAAGAGACAGATGAACAGAATTGTAAACCAGAAATTATTTGCTTAACCCAGACATATTATACACCTGAACCTCTTACTACATCCATACTATGAACATATTATATCACGTCTCAAGAAGTATCTCTACAAAGATATAACATGAAGTTGTGATTACAATACTGCCCAGAAAACTCTGAAGTAGCTGCCTGTTTGAACATGACATGTCACTGGGATGCTAATGGACCATGGCTTTGGGTCCATGCTTTGCACTAAATTGAGGAATATTGTACACAGTTGAGTAAATACCTATGCACAGGCTTGTTCTCCTGGGACAGTAGCATCCTATCATCCATGAAATGCTTGTAGAGGTTTTCTGAGACTAATAGCCTAAACTGGAGGCTGATGTAACCTCTACAGCTCACACCAGACTGCACAGAACTAATCACGCTGGGTAGACTTGGTGTCACCAGCGTATGAGAAGTTTTCCATGCCTATGCAAATCAAAGCTGCATAATAATTTACTCAAAATACTAATAGCTGTCACAAAGCTGTGAGCTAGTGAAGACCAAACAAGGCAAAAATATTGAGGGTAGCTGTTGGCAATGACAGCAAATTCCAGCGCTGCAGGTCATCTAACTGGCTCCTTCTTGAAAAGATCATAACTTCACACAGAAATTGTCTCTGATTTCTCTTGGCTGCTAGGCACTGTCACCAGATATATTAAAAGCTGGCATGTTTGGGGTTTTTTTAATTGGGCCTCCAAGATAACCTTCATAACAACATGTATATTTTCAAAATACATCAGGATTTTAGGGCTCAGTTGATAAGCATTTGTGACTAATCTGATTTAGGGAAGGAAGATATGCAATTAGACTGATGATCAGCTTGCAGTTTGTGACTGCTAAGTTTCTACAAAGATGGCATTCTCATTTTTATGACCAGATCCCCTCCCCCTCTAAAAAAAAAAAAAGTCCAAGAAGCTACAGGCCAAATTATTCACAAGAGCCTGATCCAGAAAAGTAAGCCTTTGAGAAAGTGTGAAATTTTAAGCATTTGAGTAGTTCTACCAACTTTAACCTGCTCATATGGTATGCTGGATCAGTCTCAGACTAGAGCAAGATATCTGTGAGAATGTAACTGCCTAGTATTCTGCACATACCCCTCCAGTTGGGCTGTGCAATGGTTTATT
Organism: Acanthisitta chloris; assembly: GCF_000695815.1. NCBI lineage: Eukaryota > Metazoa > Chordata > Aves > Passeriformes > Acanthisittidae > Acanthisitta > Acanthisitta chloris. Next base: position 37,258 of record NW_008652064.1, on the reverse strand, counting down.
TTGCACTGGAGTGTAGTAAGTTGAGTGTCATTTTGGAAGCTTGAGTGCTAGGGTAGAAGAGTGGCATTTTCCCTTAATTAGATATATGCAGTAAACATATACTGGATTATTCCAAAGATGAAGCATCTATAGTATGTATGTTTTCCCAGAAGAGATGCATCCCCTACCTCTAGAATGAGAGACAGGACATAGAGTTTGGTGAATGTGTCTTTGCACACACAGACATGAATGTATTTTATGTTTAAACTAAGTACATGTTGTAAAACAAAGACTAAAAACTGATTACTTGCAAGGATGGGTAACAGTATGTGGCTAAAGTTTAGGCAAGCACATAATTGTGTAATGAAATCACTTCAGTGCATTGGAAAATTCATTTTCCTTTCACCCTTGGAAAAACTGATCTGCACGGGCAGAACTGGAATTTTATGTTGAGGTTTTAACTTCTGTTCCCTCAGCCTTCTTGCATACCCTCTCACCCTTTCTGCTGGGCCTACAGCTTTTACATGTCTCTCCATGACTCTCTTCCTTTTGTCTGCCTCCTCAATGGCTCCAGAGTCCTAAAGAAATGTACAGCTTTGAAGACTGGCCTAAAAAAATGGTAATTTTCCAGACAAAGGCCAGGTGTTACTTCCAATTCATTCAATATGCATCCCTATTATCCTGCGGGTCAGCTCCCTCCGAGCGCGCTCCATGGGTGTTCCGACTGCGTAAGGCCTGTGAGATTTGCCCCGTGTGACTGAACTGCAGATGGCACTTTCATATCTCTTATTTTAGCAGCAGTCAATTTGCTAAACTTTCTTAATAACAAGCTATAAGGTGATTTCTGTGTCACAGCCTCACAGTTTTCTCACGCCAACCAGTGGAAAAGACGTAGCATCCTTCAGGAGAAAACGGGGTCGGACAGGAGAGCTTTGGTCCATGGGTGACCATCAGCAGGTTCCCAGCTTGCACTGAAGCAGGCTGTGCCACTACAGGGGGCATGGCTTTTGGCTCATTGTGTCTTTCCCTGCTCCCCTGGGAGAGAAAGAATACCAGATCCCTTCAGAAAAACTTCAATAGGAGGAGACGTGGCCCAGGCTTTGCAGAGTAGACTTCCCCAGGCACACTGCTTTCCTACCAGGGCTGCACAGCTTCTGGATTAGAACAGAAAAAAGAGCCTTGTGACTGCTGGGGAGGTGTTGAGTCACTTACCAGGATTCCATAACTCCTTCTGAAGGCACCATCACATCTGTGCGGATAGATCTTCCTGGCAAGGTCAGCCATTTCAAGCAAACAATGAGTTTGGATCATTGTTTACTCAGGACAGATTATTTTTTCTCTATCTCTACAGCCAGGTTTAGATAAAAAGGAGAAACAACCCACCCTTTGTCAATACACTGTATCCAAATCAAACTAACACATTTGGTTTCTGCAAGAAAACAAAGACAAGTTTCAGTTTCTAAATAAACCACTTATGGAATCATTACTCTGGAATTTTGCCTCCTTTTCCTGCAGCTTTTCTGAGATGGAGAGAAGAATCATCTTAGCAAAGTAATGCTATATGCAGCTGCTTAGCTCCAGTTAAATCCAAATTTATTTTCAAGAAATGCTAAATGCTGCTGAAATCCCCAGAAGTTAGTAACTGAGATGTCATTCAAAACCCTCCTTTTGACTTCTCATTGCCTCAGATTCAGCCATTCATGGTGACAATTAGGAATTGATCCCTAGAAATCTTGGCATCAGTTTCAGTGACAGCTATATCAGGCCAGGGTATTTTACCACATTTTCTTAGTTGAATCAAAAGTCTTATTATACAGCAGATGAAATTAAACCACTGTGTGATTATGTGACCACTAGAATACTTGAGTTTACTAGTTTTGTACTTCTTAACAGAAATATCTAGTACAGGGTTAAAACTGTACATTCATAATTTCTTAAATTTGAATATCTATTTATTTCTTCCTTTATATATTTTTATTATGTGCCTTTACTGCATAGACACAGTGAAACATGTACCATGCTGTCTAAATGCTGAATAAAAAAAAAAAAGAAGGAAAAAGAGAAAAAAGATCTTAAGATTGGGACATCAGAAATAAATAGCTCATGACATTGAAAAGGAAAAATGAGAATCTAAATTTCTCTGCAAGCCACCCTAAACCAGCCATGTTATGGGGAGGATCTAGGCAAGGCAGCAAAGGTGATGGGGAAGTATAGTGAGTGGTAAAGAGGACTCTGTGCTTACACACTCAATAGAGAGGGTGACAGTCACATCTGTGAGAGCCACTGTGACTGGGTTCAGAGCTTAAACAGAAGCTAATGGTTATGGTCAAGCACAAAACCCAACAAACTCATTGCAGATGTGAGACAGACTTCTACGCACAGCTTTGAATTCAGCTACTCATTTTTTTTTGCTGAAGAAGGTGAGGAGACATGTTCAGCTGAGCCCAGGATGGCAAACCACAACTTCATCTCAATGCAATGAAATGCAAGTTGGAATGTGGATCTTTAAAGCATGTGTTCAGGTTTCTTTACAGCCATGGAAGTTAGCAGGTGTCTTTGCATAAGAGTGTTGAGCAGAACAGAAATGGACTTAATCATGGGCTTGGATAGTCTTCTGTGTTTCATGTTGATAGTGCTGAAAATGAAGGTGATATGAACCCTGTAGTTATAAGGTTTTGAACATCTAAACACTATTTCACAACATTTTTTGTTCTCTGTCCAGAGTGAGTTTTTATAGTTCAGCCTTTAATTTTGTGAAGCAGGAATTGAACATGTCAGTGTTGACAGACTGTTAACTATAGCAGCAAAGATGAAGCTTCTATAATATTAACCTTTCAAAAAATAAAACTGCAATAATGATGTTGTTTCCATTAGACCTTTCAGATCACTTACAAATTATCTGGAACTCCTACTGTTTATTTGTTTTTACTTTAGATTGTTGCCCCAAGCACTTAAATAATTGTAATAAAATAATAATAGAATTAAGATTAGATAAATTAAGTGGAAATGAAACTGAATACATTTTCCATGACAGCTGGCAAGTCCCATTCTGTGACTGCTCAGAAAGAGAACTGGAATTTTTATGACAGTAGA
>NW_008652064.1:31187-34164 GCF_000695815.1 Acanthisitta chloris | reverse complement strand
TACAGGATGTAACCCAATGCTCAAGAGGAGCAGTGTGCAAGTGACACATCAACAAAAAACAAACTTGTTTCATTTATGTACTATTAATTACCATAACTTACATAATCATGGACATCTGTTCGTGCTTTCTCATACATGTATCTATACACAGATAAGTACCACTCTCCATCAGTCAGAAAAGCAAAGAGCAGAATAGAGATATAGCATATAATTGTATATAAGTATATATATATTTATATATATACAGGTATGACCATCTCTGTCTTATTTATTGCAGCATCACTATGCAAGCCATTTTTTTAGTTCTTAAACTTCATATCCAAACTGCAATAACTCATTCCAAATTGCATATTTGAAGAAGCCTTATACAGCAAAAAAAGTGCAAATAATATTTAACTCATCAAAACTTTAGTCTGATAATATCAATTTAGTACCTCTTTCATGATGGTTCCAAAACGCTGTTTCAAAAGATTATTTTTTTTCAACCAGACTGTAAAGGTTCATCAGCTTTAAAACAGTTGCATTCTTCCAAGAGAAAAAGGCACTGTTTTATTCATTATTCAGATAAAAGAGAAAAGTGACTGATACACAAATTATGATCCTTGGCAAATCGATTTTTTTTCCCATTGAATCTCAAGTACTTAAGAGTGATATTTATTCCATGAAACATTTTATGATTATCCCTTTTCAATAACTGCATTTTTGGAACTGTGTGAAAGAAGCCAAGAAGGTTGTTTTCCTTTTTAGTCATGTCATAGAATCATAGAATGGTTTACATTGGGAGGGACCTTAAGATCAGCTAGTTCCAACCCCTCGACATGAGCAAGGACACAATGTTTATTTTTATGCCTAAAGTCTTACAGTCACATATCTTGTATATACAAATTAAGGATTAGTCAAGACCACAGCCCTATTTGAAGTGACATTTTATAATAAAAAAATGGAAATACTCACATACATCCTTTATATTGACAAATGTGCCCTACCATGAGATTGATAAAAGCAAAAATTGGCTTAAAAATATGTCTTTCAAAGCTATGAGATCTTCAAAGGCTACTGATATTTAATGGTTTTTATTAACAGAATACTTTTATAAATTTTGAAATTAATCTGAAATAGTACACATTAAATTAATTTTAAATTTCATCTTACCTAGTCAATGGGCCTGACTTCCTTCACATTTTTGTTAACTGCTGTTGAGTGACAAGTCAAAAAAACGGTTATGTCTTTTTTTCTACACATGTTCTAGATAATATATCCTGGGTTAAATAACCCTAAACAGCAGGTACTGAATTACTGCTCCCACTTTCGAGAAGGATAACTAATAAAATCAATCTGCATGTGCCCTTGGTTAGAAGAATTCCTGCCTGTGACAGAGAATTGCTGCTCAATGTTCAGTTATTTCTATAAAGACTATTAATTATACATTATGGAGATTTGGATATTAACTTATTTACTCTTTTTTCCAGTCTCCACACTTTTGGTCAGTGCACTGGGATTGTCCCACTGACTAGGAGGAGCTGGGGAGACCAAGATGGTAAGTGAAGTTTGCCTGATTGAAAGTAAAAAAACTGTTTCCATACATGGGATAAAGGAGCATTATTTTCATCCTGTCATTCATTCAGAGTTAACATTATTTTGATTCTGCCTTTCTACACATTTGTATTTTTCTTGCATCTACAGGACCTTAACAGGAGGATATCTGGGGAAGAATATACTGAATTAAATTGTTAGATAAAATAGTGCATAAATGAACTGTCCCACACAGAAGTAAACAAAAGTTTAACCACCATTCTCAGTCAATGAATTCGGGAATTACTCCACTTAAAAAAAATGCCTGTAATTTTCAAATTGAAACTTTTTATTATTTGCACAAAACCCCAAATCATTAATTGATTTAATTTATTTCATTTCGAGTTTTAAAAGTATTAAAAGGATAAAAGTTCTTATTTGGGACAAACAAACCTTTAAGCCACGTTGTCTTTTTCTGCCTACATAAGAATATATTTATTTCTAAAAGTTCTTATTTGGGACAAACAAACTTTTAAGCCACGTTGTCTTTTTCTGTCTACATAAGAATATATTTATTTATTAATTTTCAGCCTAGATGAAAATACACTTAAAAGCATGGCTATACATAAAGATTCACCTGTAAGTCAGTTTGAAAAGTGGAGTACAAACCTTGAGAATGAACAAAACTGCATTTGTATATGATTTAAAAGAGATGGCTTTTATAGCTTTTCACTTTAGTTCTCAGTACATTTTAACTTTGAGAATAAAATTCCAGATTGAAACTTCATATTGCTAAGGCATCATTGCTTCTACAAAGCCTGTATTGTGAGTTAAGTCATCACTTAAAATACTAAAGCTTGACTGCTTTTTGGGAGTGCTGTAGGAAGACACACTTCTGGACCTGAAAATCCTGCTTTCCACTATGGAGCCATCGATCTGTAAGATGCTGAGTGCTCTCACTGCTCTGCACACATCAGGGTAGCTAAAAACTCACAGCACTGTCAAGACTGCAAGCCCAGTGTAATATCCAAATCCACCTTTACACCTGAACAAGGCACAGATCATAAAATTCTTGCATCTGCTGACCATTCAATCTTTTGTTCTGTGATCAACATGATGTAGTACCATCTATTACAAAAAAAACCAGAAATAAACTTCTACTGTATATATAAACTGGACCCTTCTCTATGAGCCAGTTGATCAGAAGATTACTCAGTATCCTGAGGATTTAGATTGTGTCCATTTTTATTTTTTTTTCTTTCTAATGAGTATGTGTTTTCAATCTCTAGAGTAATAATTCAGTAATGTATTAATTTGAATTCTGTGAAACTATTTACATGCTGCACTTCTATCGTATTTCTTCGGAGAGAAGAAAATCAAAGAACCACCATTCAGAGAGTCATCAGTCCATGGTCTCACTGGACCCGTAGAATTAAGGGGGGAATTCTCTGCTGTTGTACACTGG
>NW_008652064.1:0-31175 GCF_000695815.1 Acanthisitta chloris | reverse complement strand
GGAAAGAGGGAATGATTGGGAAATAATGTCATACTGTATCAGTTTATGACTCCTGAGGAACTGGTTTACTGCTTTAAAACAGTAAATTGTTGCTCTGCCTTCACACTTTCACATCAAGAGATTCTTATAGAAAACAAATAGAAGACATCATATGAGGTGATACTGGAGTTTCTGAAATCTAAAGGGGATGTACAGACATCTCTATATAGATATAGCTAGAGAAATAGATGAAATAGACATACATACACATATATATGATTTTTTCATGCAATGTTTTTGCCGAGTCAAGCAAAGGAGACTGAACTTGGTTCACACGAATCCATGTGCCCATATTAGGTGGGGAGCAGAGGGCTTTTACTTTTATGTCTGAGTTGTCTTGCCCACTACTGCAAAAAGGGAAAAAAAATCTGAAGCTAATTTACTGAGCCATGAAACCTCCTTTCTCCTCTTCTTCCAGCTAACTGAAAGTGTGCTAAAATAAGGTTTGGTAGAACAAGGGAGAGGCTGTGACTGGATATGACTGGCCTTCTTGACCTGGTTAAAACTAATGTTCTGGTGTGTCCTGTATGCTCTACAATTTGCACCCATTAAAATGCAGATTAACTCCAGGGAAATCAATGTTGCTTTAGGGTGACTGAAACAAAATTTCTTTTTTTTTCTAATAAAACTTGTGTCAAGTAATACAGATACTAATGGTGTAAATGTAGTGCCTCCTATGAACATTTTTCTGAATAAAATGTTTTATCTTTTCCTTAAAAAATTGCTGTATTTGAAAGGGCATTTTTTTTTTCCTAGCACCTGCTTAATCTTTTGTTCCACAGATAATTTCTCATTACCCAGGTGTCCTCTTATGGACCCACAGAAAGATTGGGCCTAGTTTAAGTGTGAAATAATCCTGTTGCTTCTATCTGAGAATGAATGAGCCCAGGATTAGATCAGATAAAACACACTTGAGATAAAGTGCACAAGGTGGATTATATGAGAAAAGAGGATTTAGTGAAGAACATATCCACAACTTTTTGTTAACATAGAGAATGGTAGCTTTTGTAAGCAACATTTATGGAAACTCAACTGGAGGTTTAAAAGCTATGTCTTTTGTTGTACATTTCTCTGCATACATTTGCTTTGTAGCTGGTAGCTTTAACTTTGGAAGGCATGCTGGGCCTTGACTCATGCTCATTTTGTTTAATGAAAAGCTAAGGATGTACTTTTACTCATAGATTCTTGTTTTGTTTTCTTTGAAGTTTATTAAGCTATCCAGTAAGATGGGAGGTTCATTAGGTTGTTATTATCACGGCCGCAAATTAAGCATCTGTTCCCTGGGGAGTTATAACCTTCAAGTGGATGTCAGAACCATACTTATTACAATATTTACTTAATTACCAAGTTAGTGCTCTTGTCTTATAAAATACAAACATGGACTCTGCTGTCCATGTTAGACATACATGCTCCACCTGCTGAATGTTTAAGATTCACTCATTGAATTTAAGCACTCTTTTAAAGTATGCACCAAATTTTTTGGTAACCAGTTATTGAAAAATGTAAACCAAGAACAATTAAGCACAGTCATGAATTTGAGATATCATCAAGAATATTCAAAACCAGTATGCTATCTGACATTACCATTGACTTTGGTTCGACATCTCAGGAAAAATGTAGTTTCTAGTGCCAACAAAGGCATCAAAACATTAGCAAGTTATGATTTGCCAAAGCTCTTCAAAAGTCAGCATCTAAGGGTGTTTTGTCAAGTAGTTCATTGGACATCATTGGACTTGAAAGCATGCCTCTCTAATAAAATCAGGTTTTACAAGACTGGAGCACATGTCTTCTATGAAAACTCTGGGAATTTCACCTAAGAGACAAATGTGCCATCACAAGTGTCTGAAAGTCATTCTTCATCCTAATTTTGTGGCTTTTCTTCCTCCTCTCCAGTGTTCTAATTATCTAATGTTGTAAATTACAGAATTATGAGATCTTCCCCATCTAGTCTTCTGACAATGTCAAGCCATATAAAACTGCAAATATTATTCTATCTTCTCAGACATGACTTATTTGAACAGATATGACTGTTGGGAAGATGTCAACACCATAGGACAGTGTCTCTATTTTTGGAAAATTCATGTCCATTTTTATTTTGGGTGTTGCATTTGGACTTTTAGGGGATTTTATCTGACAAACTCAACATCAGCTTGCCATCTACCATTTAACTAATACCACAAAACCTTCATATTCTTTGTATATTACACACATAACTGTCACTCTACTAGTAATACACTGTTTGACATGGTCCATTTTCACAGTCCTTTTCCCTGGAAAGAAATCCTATAATTATTTAACTTTGATGAATCCTTCCCTGGAATTGCCTGGGTCCACCCAAGCTATAGAAGGAACGCAGGCTTCTAAATCCAGATCCCTCAAATCATGGCATGGGAATAGCTTCTATTGTTTTGATAAATTCTAGTTAATATAAGCACAGTCTTTAAAAATCTGGGGTTATGCAAATCCCAAGTCTTTTCTGGTTGTCCCATCAGAAAGAAAGGTCAGCTTAATGAAGTAGTCACCTTCCAATGAACATGAATTCTGAAGTAAAGAATATTATTGTCTTGTTTTGAAATTGTCAACAAACACAGTAAACATTTCAGCTTAATAAAAAAGTGATATTCCAGCTTAAATTCTTCAAGAAAACTCTGGATTGTTTTTGGTAGGTCCATATAAACTGTTTTCAAGCAAAATAAGGAGATTTTGAGGCCCAGTGTAAATGAAAGAAACTTGTAGTGTCTCTCCTTAGTAAAAAATGTAGAAATACTTTTTTTCCTATGAATCTATAGATTCTAAATACAAATTCAAATGCAAATGCATCAAATGCTTGCTGTGCATTCTTGGTAAGTTTATATCAATTAGCAAAGAATTTTCACAACTTTTCGCCCAAAAATGTAAGGAGTAATATCAGTGTCTGAAAATACAATGATATCAATATTTTGGTGACCACTGAATCCCAATTATTATAAGTCAGCATAAAATTCAAGCTATCATCCAAAAAACCCCAGCAACTCAGCCTTTACACTCCTCAGTGTTGCTTTTTTTTTTTAAACTTGAGTTTTTTAAGAACTCATACCTCATACCCTTTGCAAAGATGCACTTAATCTGTTTTTCATTCAATTCTGTTAAACAAAGATTACAAAACAATGACAAAATAAGTACAAATTTAAGTAAAAAAAAGGGTTAATGTTTTAATTCTTTTTATTGAAAGGATGATATAATTTTAAAAGTTTAAATAAACTGGTTAGCTGCCACCTTGTCATCTAACAATAATTAAAATGAGAAAACCCAACAATATTAGTCATAACTTCAGCCAACAGGGTGAAAAATCAAACTATAATTTTGCATTGGGCAGACATCAGTAAAGTTACTTACATAAATGCCATCAGAATATGACCCTTACTCAGAAGTGTCTGGTCCTTCTCAAATGTACTTAAATAGTGGGAAACAGAACAATATTTTACATAATCTATAATAATTATAATGAAGCAATGAAAATATTATATGGTGAATTTTATTCTTCTACATTTCCTTAAAAATAGGTTTGTGATTAAAAATAAAACTCTGTAATTATATCCACAGAATTATTTAAGCCCTTTTATCACTGCTAATGAAAATATGGTCATACCTTCTATGAAAAGTATATTTCTCAATATGATGTGCTGTAAACAACGTGTCTTTAGGCTATTTTTGACCTTTAACCAATGGGAAAGGTCTGTCTAGTTGATCTCATCTAACTACACAGCAGGTACAAGGAATTAAACCAATTTAGTTTGAGTCCTGGTGCAATATCAAGTATCAGATGATGTTTTCCTAAAGGAAATACTTAACAAGTTTCTAATCCACTATTATGTTTATCTAATGAAAGAGGTAAAAGGAAAAAGTATCTGAGCATGTTCAACAGAGTGGAATCCCAAGTAAAAATCTCTGATATCATGTTGCTTGTAAAAGTTGGCATGGAAGGCTGTTATGAGCAAATTAGATATCATGTTGCTTGTAAAAGTTGGCAAGAAAGGCTGTTATGAGCAAATTAAAATTAAGCAACATACTCTGGATGTACACTGTGTCAGAATGCTTGTAAGGTCACACAAGAAAAGTAAAACATTAAATATCTGGCTCCAGCAGTCTTAAGATATCGGTCTGACTTTCAAACTGAACTGTGTTTTTCACTGGGAGAGCAGAGAACATAAGAGCTTAATAACAAAGATTTTTTTTTTCAGATAAAACGAGATTTTTACACTAATTAGATCTTTAACAGCACACACAAAATCTAAGGGGAGAACTGTGCTTTTGGTAACTCTACAGGCCCCAAATTCACAATTCTGGCTCTACTTCTTTGCTGAGATAGAGCTTGATGCTTCTCCAGAGACTGGGAACTTGTGATACACATTGCTTCCTTAGCAGATAGGTAAAACCAACAAAATTATTCAGGAGGATATGGTGTTATCATGTGAGGAATGGGTGTTCCATAGATTTTGTGAGAATAAGCCTGTTATTTGTCCTAAATCCTTGCAAACATTGCTAGAAGTTGTCAGAAACAAGAGGACAGTTCAGAGTGGATGTGATCCAGAGGGACCATCAACTGCTAGTGACCAAATCTAATCTACATACAGATTCAACTGTGATTTATTAAAAAGCTACAAGGCCAAATTCTCTAAAATGTGCAACCTGGGATGAAAATTGGCAGACACCTTAGATCCTCTGGTGTGATGTGGGAGAACCATGACCCCCACATGTACCCAGTCTCATCCAGCAGAAGCAAGAGGCTGCTGGTACTGCATCTTGGGTGGTTACCTTTTGGTGTACTTCTGGAATGAGGTGCAGGCTACACTAATACTGCTTCTGTGACAGTGGTGACCAAATGACCAAAAATGAAATAGAGCTTATATTTTGCATAGTTTTAAACAATTCAGCTCATCAAAAACAACTCCTGAAAATTTTTCCTGCTGTCTCTGATCATTTCCTGCTTCTGACTTTTTTTTGAACTAGAATGGCCATAGGCAGCTTAAACATTTGTTTGAAACTTCTTTTTTTAAGAGGGTACCTAACAGTGTCATTATTTATTGGTGTATATCTTAGAGAATATTCAGATGTTTAAAACTGGAAATGGAGCATAATGCAAGGCACTATAGAGCAGATGCTAAGCTTGAAGTGCTCTTAGGAATACATATACCACATTTTAATTTCAACTCCTATTATTATACTAACTAGTCACAAAATGGCTTCCTATTTATGCAATATGTTATCTGTAATGTCACTTAAATTGAATAGATGAGTGCCTTCTAATAATGTATGTTTACTTCATGAACTTGTGGGCAATTACATTGTAATTATGTCTTTTGTAGGTCTTTTTTTGCTGACACATAGTGCACCAGTGCATTTTAAGTGTAATTGCTGTTCTCCCTTCCATTTAGGAAAGCTGAATATTGTTAAAGGTTTGTAAATTACCTACACTTAGACCATAGGCAACTAGGCAAATTAAATGGCAGTGTCAGTAATATTACAATGTAAATTGGAGCCAAGCATAATCCAAGGTAGAAGAGCTTTTACAGAAGAATAATGTTTATGTGGCACCTCAAATGCAACAGAAAACACAGAAACTCCCAAACTTGTAAAAGTGCATAATTTTGATACCTGAAAAAACATAAAACAAAAAATTTACATGGCTGTCAACTATCCTAAGAAGGAAATATATATTTACATTCACGTTTTGTACAACTGGGCTACACATTCATCTTATAGAAGAGAAAGTTAAGCCCAAATGCCAGTATATCAGAATGCCACCCTTCCTCTCCTTGGGAATAGTGCTACAACAGAGAAGGAAGAAAATGTATTTCCAGCAGTCTGTAGTGGCCTGGAGGGAGGGAATGATGGAGGGAAACCATCCTTACAGTGAAAACTGGATCTTGGTTACTCCATTCTCACAAGAGGTTGTACTCACCAGAATGAAGGAAGGAAGAAACCAACCTCATTGACTGCACTTATTTCTCCTTCTTTCCTTAGTGTAAAGGTATATGCAGGAACATGGGGCAGTGTATCTTCATCATGCTTTCAGATTCTCAACAAATCCATGGAGTAGATCCCCAGGTGAACTCAAGTTTGGAGCCTCAGTGATAGCTGATCAGTATCCTTGCAGAAGGAGGAAACTTTTAAGCCTAGTGAAGAGAGAGGAAATGTTTATTCCTACCCTTATCCCTGCTGAGCAGTGAGCTGAATTCCCCAGGTGACTTGAAGAGCACAGGTAGAAAGAAAACCATCCCTTGTTGTTGGCATGAGGCCATGTTTTCTACAGCTGGAACCCCAGCACTGTTTGATAGGGGCACAGAATTACAAGATCAGGCTAATATATGTTCAGTCTGATGCTTTAAACCTATTCTCTGTGTGCTGTATCACTATTCACCTCAATCACAAGATTTTATTTCACTTTCATTTTTTATCCACTTTGAAGGTAAACCAGAAATTTCAAAACAGAGAATATTTTTATTTGCCCAGCATTTGCAATGTTCATGAAGTTGCAAAAATACAACTTTTTTTACTACAGACTTGATACACTGGTGTTTTTTTCAAGAACAAAAACTTGCAGAGTTGATAGTGCTTTTACTATAGGAATTTGAACAATCATATGCATGGACATGTCACTACAAAATTTTTTTAAAGTAGATTTATGTCGCCCTATGGGGCTTAAGGGGATAGTGATTATTATACACTGAGAAATGTGCATTTAGCTTACAAAACCAATGTCCCACAGAGGTGACCACTCTAGAAAGACCAGCAACATCACTTAAGTAAATTAATTTTGAAGTACTGTCCTGTCACTTCATGCCTCTAGGCCAATCACTCACTGGTGGAGACATCCTAGTTTTGGATTAAACCAGCTCAACCATGCAAACTGTAGCCACTGCATGGGAATGAGCATCTGGGATTGACAGATCACAGATCTTGGCAATAGAGGCCACTAGTCCAATGACATAATTTTTATTTAGAGCAAAATCCTAGTGGCATTTTGGTAGAATTCAATCTTCAGTAAATATTTATCAGAATAAACCCAGGGGGATGAATGCTGATCTCATTTGCCTTCCTTGCAACTTGGAAGTAGCAGTGGAATTATACTGGTGCAATGAGAATCATTTCCTATGCCTAAACACAAAAATCAGTATGATAAAATGGAAACAATCCCATTGCCAGGTCCAGCAAGCAAATGCACAGTAAGCTCTCAAATTTTGTCTATTCAGAGTTCCCATGGATTTTGAATTCCTCTTTCTATTGGAGTTCCTAACTAAAAGTGAGAAGTGTAAAATACACAGTTTGGAACAAACCCACTGAGTGTCTGGCAGTCACTTTCCTGTGATTAGCTTGGTTAGAAAGGGAGAGGCTTCCAGAACAATGGCACAACATGGGCATAAAGGTTTTAACCATGCCTGGCTTTACAAGGGACAGCATGGAAAAGGCACAACACCCAGTCACCTTGAGTGACTGTGCATCTCTTCTCTTCTTTTTGGTCTTCTAAATGCATGAAAATCAGCCTCACATACTGCTTAAATTAAAGCCTCCTCACTACAGCCTTACTGGGAGCATTTTTGTGACCAGCTGAGATGGCTCTTGCACCATCTCTAGTAACTTCTGTTTGACTGCAATATACCAAATCATGCTATAACTGAAAGAAGTCAGTTGTACTTTAAAGTCTGACAGTATGCACAGGCATGATAATAATCTCATGCTCACAGGCCTCCCGGTACCTCTACTACACCAGTTTTGTTTTCACCTTTTTACACTAAAGGCAAAAAGGGTTTCAGTAAACATCAGTGTTAAATGCTATTCCTTTTAAATGGACATAAATTATTCAACTACCACAATTATAGCAAAAATGTAACTTTTAATTTGGGGAGAAAAAACCCTTAATTGCTACTTTCAGTAACTATTCTTCCATACTCACAATGGACTTAGAAAAGAACAGCAAAGAAGTGAGGAATCCTGTTGCCAAACACAGCCCCTAAATTACCAGCTCGTCTATGGAGCTTTCTACTTTAATGCACTTAGGGGGAATAGCTCATCACTAATGATTTGGAAATACAGATCACATAGATCCTCACCCCAAAGTTGAATAGTAACCAGTCTTAAAAACTATATCTCCTTCCTCTAATACATGTAGAGATATGTTTTTTAAAAAATAAATTAATAGCACCAAAATACCATGTCAAGCGCAATGGTTTCTTTACAAACTCTATCACCTGTTTATCTCTCACCCTCAGTACTAACACTAAATTGGGCCTCATGAATTATTCATGAGGGGCCCTGTAATGGGATCATTTTTCCTGGCTAGCACTGACATTAATGCTAAGAAAAATCTCTTGACATTAATCTCGGGTTGAAGAAAGCCCCAAATACCTAGTTTTCTACTGAATGTTCCCTTTCCTCCTATTTAACACATTACACAAACCAGTCATTCTACAGCTCTGTTATGCATGAGTGTGGGCATGGGAGGGTTGAGGGGATGATCCAAGGTCGGAGAGGGAATTTTTAGTATTAGGATTTTCACATTGGGAACTCTAGGGTCTGGTCCAGCTCACATTAAATTTAAATGAAACTTTCCCATTGCCAGTCCTGGATAGACAAATCAAGTCCTAAGACCTGCTCTTTTTTTATTATTTTTTAAAATTTTATTTTGCATCTATGCATATTCTCTCTGAAGGAAATGGGAATATCTGCTTGAAAAAGGCCAGCAAGCTATGAATCTCTAACTGCATTATTTTACCTAAACTGTCTGAAGTCATTTAAAGCCCTTCCCCCCCCACACACACATTAGTTTATAGGTATTATGATGGTGAATTGATCCAGGATGGTTTTCAGGACTGATCACAAGAGTAACAGGCTCTGGTCTTGCAGTTGTGGATATGACCATTGAGAGAGTCCTAAGAAGCCAGAAGTAGGTTTTGGCATGTCCTGAAGACAGAGTTGTTTTTAATTTATGCACTAAGAAGACTCCTGAAAAATATTATCCAAATTACAATCCCTCCCATCTCTTGAAGATGTCCTAGAGAACTGTGAATTACACATGTAGCTTTTTAACTAGTGTTGTATAATAGGGACCACTCCCCACGCACTGTTTTGGTCGCAGTGATACTGACTTTCCTCTTTTTTCTAAATCAAAACACCCAAAAAGCAATATCTTTATTTTTTTTTCCAGTTGTAGCTTCTTGACATCTATAATGGTTTTGTGTCTAAATCTGACAACATTTGTAACAAACTGAAGTGACTGTTACTGCTGGAATGTCCTGGAGGCTTTTTCTGTCAGAGGGGATGACAGTAACTTTTCCCATGCAGATTAAGCTGGTGTTTACAGATTTGCCCTGGGTATGCATTTTTATCCAGCTGTGATCAAGTAACACTGCCTGATGAGTGCCAGACAGATCTCCTGATACGAAGGGCTTACATGGCCATCACTTCTGCACAGAATATGGATGTAATCTGGACACCATAGCAAAGTTCAGTTATTATATGATTTTTATTTCTTTTCATTCGTATACTAAGGCAGAGTACTCACATGAGAATGCTAAATGCTTCACCATTTGAAAATCTCCTTGCCATTTGACAGAAACTAGCATTATGTGGATTTTAAAGCATTTTTGTTCAGCCTTTCAGTTCCCTATGCTGAGCCCTAACTGCGGATTTAAAATTAACTACAACTGAGAATTTAGGATTGCATTACTTCTTTCTTTTTCCCTTTTCTTTTCTTGATGAATATCTTTATTTTACATGCTGTAATAATCTGAAATACGGCAAAATATTGCCTTAGTAACATATAACCTTTTTCCCATAAATGAAAGTGTGAGGTCAAGAGGTTTTTAGCCTTTGTGGGACTTGAAGCCATCCACACATTATAGAGATACTTTGAAAGTAGCAGTGGTTGCATATTGCTTTCTCAGAACTCCTGGCTGTTCAAGCTGGGAGGGAAGAAGTTCTATTTCCTAACATCTGATTTCCTGTTTGGAAACTCTCATTCATGAAAGGATATGAGAAAAAAAAAACCCATGCCATCCTTTGAATTTGAACTTAAAACATATTTCTAAATATTAGCAATATTAACATTGCCTAAAGTACTAGCGATTTATTTTACATCCTCTGTGTGGTTTGAAGCTCTTAATAAAGGAACATGTATATGCCAAAGTAACACTGATAGAAGAAGTACTTAAGCTAGTGGGTCAGATTCAGCTGTTTTATCAGCATTCCCACTGCTTTCCTAGATTAATTGATCCACATTCATATTGGTGTATATGAAAACAACACTTGCCATTCAGTTTCCTGTTTGCTTCAAAATGCCACACAATTTGTAGACCTTTCCTGTTCTAATTTTAATTCCAGTACAGGAAAGTATTAAGAAACTGATCTCATACCCCATGCAACAGCCAGCTTTATATCATCTTATTATCCTTACAAATTGCAAGGCAGCCTGTTCCAGAAGCCATCATGAGGAGGTACACATTAACAAATATCCCCCCAAATCAGTGGTTTCTACCAAGAGCTGGTATAGATAATTTTTATATTGGCTATAACACTTATATTTCTGCTGAGGGCATTGGAGGTGTAGAAAACACAGTGAAAAAAGTGATTCTAGAATCTGGTGCGTAAAACCAGTACTGTCTTTTCTGATTGTGAACTAGTCAGGTACAGGTGAACTCAGGGGAAGGTTGAATTATAGAAATCCTTACACCTCCGTGGCACAGGTTCAAATCTGGACAGACCCTTGGTGACTGAAAGTCATTACCATGTGAAGGCTTTCTGATCACTTACATGGAACACATGGGTGGACATGTCCAGACTGAATGGGAAGACATCCACATCACAAAAGACACCACCACACTCTGATCACTTACATGGAACACATGGGTAGACATATCCAGATTGAATGGGAAGACGTCCACATCACAAAAGACACCACCACAATTTGTTCTCTTCTTGGCAGCTGCACCAGAGAAACCAAGGAGTAAATGGGCATAGCCTTCCTCCTTCCCAGCCCTTATTCTCAGTGAACTGCCAGGCTATTACAGAGGAACCTGTACTTGGAAACTAGAGGAATAGAGAATACACAATTTCACTCACTGCTGAGTTCATAAAGTATGGTATAAGTGGTAGCCCATGCCAGTTGCAAGTTGCTCTTGAGAAAGCAGAGTTTAAAGCCAGACCATTTTGTGGGGGGAGGGAGGACATGAGAAGAGGCTTACAGCTTCCCAAATTACTTCCCTGTGCAGAAGTGCTGCTAGTACTTCTGTAAATGCAAACAGCTAGCTCTGAGGGCCACTGGTTAAGAATGAAGTCCATGGCTCTTCTCCCATCACTAATCCACCCCTAGGACCCTGGAGCCCCTCCTCTGCTTTGAAGGGTGCAGAACAATCAGCACAGGAATGGAGAGGCTCACTGCAGTGCATTGGCACCTAGGCCATAGGATGGTTTGACAGGTACAGCTCCAGAAACCTCTTGGAGCCTTTCTCCATAACCAGCTAAAGCTGAGCCTATGATACAAATGTTATCTGTATTATGGAACACATTGTATATGTTCATATCCATATCTTTATATGGATATATGGGGTACCTCATTGGCTGACAATAATTTAGCTATTCTATAAAACTAAGTTCTTGTATTTTTAAAAGGGTTTCTTAATTTTAATGTATCATCCAACCATTAGCTCATGGAAAGCCAATCAAATTTTGATACTCAGTTCTAACTTGCCAAGTTCCTAATAATCATTAAACTTACAAGGAAAAAAGAATTAATTCTCACCAGATTTTGGAAAACATTAAGTTGCTCTTTGACTACAGTTAAAAAATGACAAAAAGTTGGAAAGATGCATTTGTGGGCTTGTTTTTCTGCCTATACTGAAAATTCAGGATCCTGCGATCATGTGATTATGATTCTGTAAATAGATGATAACACTTACAGGCCAGATTTTAAATGAGCTGTGACTAGTTACATAAATACATTAAAAGCTGGCTTTAAATCACATCAGTATCAAATTTTATTCTACCTGAGGGCAATGAAGTCAAGAAAGTTGCTCAAGCAGCCTTACATTCATTACAGGATGCTTTTTTCTGTTATGACTGTACGAATTTGAATCCAAATTCATGTCAAAATGTAGCTGAATGCTTTTGAGCCACTTTTGCAGCTGGTGTAATACATGAAGCTCAAATAATGGCAGATTTAGCTCTGAAAAATAGTTATAGAGTTATGTAATACTATCTGATTTACACAAAATCAACCTATTGGAGCTAAACAGATGTGTCATTCAGCTAAGGATCTGGTCCAGAATCATTACTTTTAAAAAAGTGGCAGGAGCAGCACAGAAGAACATATATTTAATTCATTTATTTCTTCATCCATCTCAATGAACATTGGATTTTATCCTTTTGTGCACAAATATAAATTGCCATAGAGATTTTTATGGCACTTATTGATTCAGAAGGATTTGCTATACTATTTCATTTTGATTTGCCTGGGAAGATGTGTTTTTTAGCAGTCACCTGACTATTATTCACTTAGCTAGGTGTCTTTATAAGCTTTGCACTTTTTATAATCCCTTTCAGGACACTTAATTTTCACCTGCACATACATGAGTTGACAGATCCCTGTTAATCTTTACTGTACTGACAATAAACCAAGAATTCCTCTACTCATTTCATTATAAACATTTTATAAACTTCCCATAAAGATTACTTCCGAACACAACAGTCAGGCATAGATATGAGCTGCTTTTCCCTGTGATGAAAGGCCAGTGTCCGATCAAATGAGCCATCCAAGCCCTAAAAAGGCTTTAAAAAAAAAAAAAAAAAGTTTTAATCTCTCCGTTGTCTGACTTCACGGCATGGTAGTGCTGCCCTTAAATAAAGCTTACATAAAAATGGTTAGTACAGCTGGCCAGAAAATGTGCTTGAAGTTTAGAATCACATATCATTGTTTATACAGATGACTGTTTGGGATAGACTTCAATAGAATCTGACTTTACTAGCAAAAGAGAAGGCTTTGGCAATAGCACAGGGTGATCAGCAACGGCAACTCATATTTTCCAACTGAGATCAATGTGGACTTTAATCCATTAATGCAGACCTAAATATCACCAGACAGATATGAATAGATGACAGTGAAAATGTGAGAAAGAAGAGTCTGGAGTAGTCACATTTAAGAGAGTTGTTTCGTATTCCAATTCATTTTAGTACTCTACAGGAAAGCATCCTGTTTCCAGATTTTCAATTAGCATACCCTAGATATGAACTGAAAACACTTCTTTTCTGCTAACGCAGATGATTTTTTTGTTCACCCATTCTGGGCCTGTGTTCACTGAATTGGACTTTTACAAAATCCTTGGAAACATGTTAGCAATACATTTTTTTGATATGTCAAGGAACAGGTTTACTTGGAATGGAAAGTTGCCAACAATCACACCAAGTCATTCAGTTGCCAATTTGGATATTTAAATATTAATGCCACGCTGGGGAAAGGAGAGAGAAAAACCCCAAAACAACAAAAGCATCACAAAAACTGAAAAAGCTTGCAGCTCTGAGCCTGTTAAATCAAACTAAAAATAAAGATGATGGCAGTATCTGCAAGCAATTTGGGTGGTCAAAAAACAATGGTGCCCTCTGGTTTGAAAACAGTGTTTAGTGTTTGTAATGTTCTTACTTGTCACCATAAATTTGGACAGGGTTACTATTTCCTGAATTGACTGAAGCTTTTCATTCTTTAAATTTCTAATGTGTTATGTCACATCTTATTGTATTTCATGGTGTCACTTTGCATTATTTTGCATCATTGTCCCTGAAGTTGATGAAACACAGCACAACAGCACATGACAAAAAGAAATAAGCTGTTGGTTACACGGACTAAGTGTTGTAATTCAATATTTGTTAGATGCAGCAGTCATTACAAATAATCTCAAACTTTCAGTAGTTCTAAATCCTTAATCAGTTAGAAACCTGTTCAATTTCCCAGTTTTTCATAAAAGGAAGGACTGTCTCCTGAGAAACACAAGATTGTCATTATTTACTCAGTATCAGAGTACTGCTGCTGCTTCTCCATCTCAGCATTGCTAATTTATAATATCAGAATGAGATTTAAGATGTACTAGGGTAGAGAATTTCTCAGAATGCAATAAGGAGAGTATCCATTTGAGACAGCATTAAAGGCACAATATGACTGTTTTGATTTTACAACACAAATGCAGTACATGTCCTTGGGACTATTTCCATTCATTATGATTAAGTCATGTCACTCAACAGAGAGAGAACTGGGGGCTTCACCCCTCCCTCCTCCCCCCAGTTATTCTTGTTGATAGCAATGCCATAAAACAGTGGAATTATAACCTCACAATCCTGGTCTGGTTAAGAAAAGAGAATATGTATATTCTGAGAAATGAAGCGACTTGTTGTTATAAAACATTAAGTCTGTAGTCCTCACAGAAAAGGATTCCTATCAACACTGCAAGAACAATTCTCTGAGAGGGAACTACATCAATATAAGAACTTAGTAACAACAGTATTACGCCACGACAAAAATGGTTTGGTTGATGTACTGAACTTTAAATTTGAAAAGGACTTGAGGAACTTCCAAAAATGTGTACAAATATAAAGAGTGGAAACAAAAAGACAAAAATCAGAGGCTGTCTTTCAGTGAAATTGGTTCTTCTGAATACCTTTTTTGAGTGGATCAGACTCAAGTGTTTCCTCTCTGTACTATGTCCTTATTTTAGATTTTTTTGCTTCAATACAACCAATCTGTTGTAAAAAACAGCAGTTTTATTTCTGTTTCATTCCATTGTTCCAGTTATTGGAAGGCATAAGCTGTTGTTGCTGTTTGCCTCTCAGGAAAAAAAGCTAGAGGTATCATCTAATATTTGTATTATATCAAAGAGGTGATGTTATAAAATGTATCCACAAGCACAACTCAGAATGTGTCAGAAAATATACTCAGCCAAGCAATGGACTGTGAAGCAAAGCTGCCTGAAAATAGGGCATAGGGCTGACCAGGAGTCATCAGGTTCAAGTGTGTGCCAGGACATGAATCACATCACATAACCCTAGCAAATAAATCTGTCTGTTTACTCCCATACTCCTTTCCTCCATTTCTTGTCCAAATATATTCATAGCTACTTTAAGTCCATTTGTTCTCATGTTAAAATTATCATGTGAATTCAAAAGCTTTTGTTTCTGCCTGGTGTTTACCTCTTTGTATACTTATAGATAGCAATTTTTACCCCTCTCAACCTCTGTTTTGCTGGGCACAGCTTCTTTTCAGACAGGCCATCCTTTCCTCTAATCGTCATTCTAGTCAGCATATCTTCACAGCTGTTAAAAAACCCCAAAACATTTGCACCCTAACCACAGAGATCCATAATTTCAGGTGATGTGTAACAAGCACCTTGGTCAATGGCACAAATACTCTCCTTGCTTCATTAAAAATATTTCCCTCAATATATCTCTAAATTGTATTTTCCTTTTCTGTGGTCTAAGTGCACTGGTAGTTCATAGTAATTCCATGATTGACTGTTACAACTAGGTGGTTTTTCTTTTTGTCATTTCCCACTGGTGAGCCTACACTTCATAGCTGGCTCTTTTCATTAGTCCTTAATGCATGACCTTGCAGCACATGACCTTAAATTCCATCCCATTTCTACTACCCCAGTCTTCAAGGTCATTTAATTCTTCCTGTATATATATTCCAATCCTCCTCTGTATTCATGACATCTCCCAGTTTTGTATCATCAGCAAATTAATTAGTACACTCCTACTTTTTCTGCCTAGGCCATTAAGGAAAATATTAAATAAAATTAATCCCCAGACCAATCCTAAAGGAACTCCACTAGTAACTTTCCTCCAGGGAGAGAGAGAAATCCTTTCAACATAACTCACTCTCGTCTCCTGTTCAGTCACTTCTTTACTTATCTTACAGCCCTGATACTTGCTCTTATCTTTTTCAATTTAACTTACAATTCCCCATGTAGTAATGTATCAAATGCTTTACTGAAGAGCAGAAAGGTTGAATCTATTGCATTTGCTTTATCTCAGCAATCAAGTTGTCATTAAAATAAGAGGTGAGTTAACAAGTTTATCTGAATGATTTTTTAAAAAATTAAATTCATGCTTTACATAATCTTATTTTCCCATTTTGATCTTTTTTTTTGTATTCTCAAAGAATTAATTCAGTTTTTAAGTCACATCTAGATTATATTTTGTTTCTATTTGATCCTTAGTGCACAGTGTTTCTCTTGATTATTTTCTCCTCATACGACTGAGATAGTTTTTGCCATCTCTTTACTTTGGTCTGACTCTGCTTAACTTTTGCCAATTCTGTGTATCACTATCTTTAGCAAGCACCAAGATGCACTGTTTTTTCTAAACTGTTCTTACCCCACTCCATTCCTTGTGGGGCTTTTTTTATTTCTGTCTATTTCTGTTTATACTGTCTAAGGTTGCAATTTATCTGCTAAGGCATACGGTTTGTCCCACGTTATTTCTCCTGGTGTGGGGCACATCACCTTGCTTATCCAGATTCCAAAAAAGAATCATGAATGCCCTAGGAAACACTCATATCAAATATTAGGAGTCTGATTTATCCTATTACTTGTTTGTGTTTCAGATTAGACTTTTGGCTGTAATCATTACATTGCCTCAATTTGTAACAATTTCAAAGTTGAACACTGCAGATGTGTATACTGAATAAAACAGACCTACATCTCTAAAGGTTGTCAGATAATGCCACTTGTCCTTGCAGAGAGAAACACATCTACCTGGACAGGCAAAAGCTCAGAACAATCCCAGATGGCAGGAAACATCTAGCAGGCATGTCAGAGAAAAACCACTTCACATAAAGCCTTCTTAGTGGCATTTGATTTGACACGAACCCTGTAGAGCTCACTCAGTGAGCCAGATTGCAGAGATGCTTCCTTCAGCACATTCTGGAATATACCAGGATGAAGCATAACTGCTTTATACGAGTATGAACGAGCTTTAGGTGCCTTTGCTTGGGTGGAAAAGGCTGTGAAGGACCTATAAGAGCTGCAAGCACAACATTTCAGAGCAGAGTGGAAGTGTTTTGGCATGTGGGTTTCAAGTGCCAACCACAAATAGGAGTTACAGAATCAAACACTACAAGCCCTGGTCATTAAAATCCATTAAAACTTTGGCCTTTGTAATTGTTTTTTCTGTGTTTCTGTTTCTCCCCATAGTGGTGTTATCCCTACTCTCTTAACTAACTCCTGCATGTTTCAATTCAGCATACCATTCTCCAGATCTTGCCTTACACAGCTGCTGTCCTGACTGGTTGTGTAATGTTTCTGCAACTGCTCAAAAGCTGTTCTCTCCCAACAGTGATTTCAGGCTGTTTCTCTAGTCAGAATTGTCAGTATAAGGAGCATTATGTATGTTCTATGATTCACACTTAATATAGCCAAATGTGAGACAATGATTTTTTTTGAGGGATCCTCCTGAAGTGTTCTTTTATTTCTCTTAGCATATTTAGATTTTTAAAAATTTATTCTTGGCTTTCAGTGCTGAACAAGAGACCCTGCCTATTTACTCCACATTCTTATGCTACAGAGAAGCCAGTGCACTATAGGTCAAGGGGAGGGATTTTGTAATAGAAGTGCAGTCACACTGGCTAGACCAAATTTTCCATAGTTGCTCCTTGGCTCCAACATTGGTGATTGGCTAAAGAAAAGCAAAGACAGTGGCATGCATAAAGTAATTTTTCCTCCTGCATTCTGGATATTACCAACTTACAAATTTACTAAGCTCAGCGTTGCCTTCAGGTCATCTTATTTAAGAACCACAGATAAACCAAAACTACAGGACTCTGCCTTACTGTTTTTTCAGTCCAGCTATACTTTTAACCTCCATAGTTTTCTATAGAAATGAAGTCCACAGCTGGCAGCATTTTCTCCATTTTAAACCTTAAAAGCTCATTTGCTGTAGGAGCCTTGCATCTCATACTGTGAGAAATAGTGAATGATGATTCCCTGTTCACATTCTGACATAATTCATGTTTTTTCTTAGTTTTCTGTCATATCTCTCTTCTGACATGGCTTTTGCAAGATGAAGAGCCCTAATGTACTCGAACTCCTATGAAAGCTGTTACGTTCTTCATATCTCCCTTATAATCCTCTCCTGGATGTCCTATATCTTTTTGGAGATGCAAAGATCAATACTGAACACAGTAATCATGATGTTTATAGCAGCTTTATGCAGGAGTATACTTCTTTTGATTTTTTTTTCCTAATAATGCCTAAGAATAAATTTTCAATTTTGACCATTACTGGCATTCTTAGAGAACCATACACATTGACTTCAAAACCTCTTAGTTGAATATTTTGCAAGCCATTTTTACATAGGTGTAAGACTAGTTTTCTCCATAAGTATTACAATATATAATATATCCATTTCTCAAACATAGGCATGTAATGTCACAGCCAAGGGCTGGCTGTGTGTGTGACTTCTGCCATCATCACATGGACATGTCCCCCCTCAGATGATTCTAGGTGTTTATTTTCAAGCAACTGGAACACACTCTGAATGTCCTATACTATTTTGTCCCTCATTTGGCTGGGAAATCCTATTTCAAACCTTCACAGTCAGCTGTAGATCCACCAATCTTAAATAATTCTGTATCATCTGTAAACAGGGGTACCTTCTGAATCATCCCCCTCCCTCAATAAATGTTATTTATGAATATACAGAGTACACAAATCCTCTGTGCTTCTGTCAGCAACCTCCCTTTGTTGTGAAAAAAAAATTAAATTATTCCTGCCTGTAGTCTCCTATTTTATTTGGTTATTAATCCAAGGCATATTCTGTTTTTTCTTGAGAACTTATTTTCTTAAAGACCTTTTGGGTTGAGGATCCTTTATAAAGCCTTTAGAAAACCCAGATATAGGATCTCCATCGCACAAATTTGTCTTGTGTTGTTCTTTGAGCTCCTACAATATTGCATCTGTTCTCACAGAAACTGTATTCATACTTAACTAACTTACCAGATATCAAAATTAATCAATTTTCCTGTTGAATTCTGTCTGGAGAAATACAGCCTGATCCTTATCATTAGTTCCTGTTGATTTTGCCTAATTTGTTACAAAATCTTTTCTATTGATTCTTCAGTTCAAAATAGCTTCTTAGATTCATGTCCTGTGAGAGTAAACCTGGAAGAGAAGAGTCTCCTGGTAGCCTTAGTTCTAAAGGCTCATTCTGAAGTTTAATTTTTCTTTCCTGCTGTGACTTGACATTACTTAAATGCTCCATTTATACTTTCAACATTCAGCTCCAGGAACTTCTTTCAGGACTTTCAGCAGACTCTGCTGCACCCGTTGTATTGATTCTGAAGAAGAACAGATAACAAAGCAGGTTTAACACACCTACCCAAAACCATACTCAGGCCACAACCCATCAGACAGATCCTTCTTCTCTACAAATCACTCCCAACATATGCATACTATTGGTACTAAATTTGTTTCAAGAAAAAATAAATCAAAACTGATCAGTGGATAACAAGGGAACATATTTTTATTGATGGAGAAGCCTACTCAGTCTTAATATAAGACAGAAGTAGATACTAATTTTCAGTATATGTCACCAACCTTATTGTCTTTTATCTAACTCTCTGTAAAAGATCTTTTTTCTTACTCATGCAGCAGTATAATTTTTATAGATATGCAGTGCCAGTGATCCACTGCTTGTATCACAAATTAAAAAAACCCCAATTTTTATTGATGGAGAAGCCTACTCAGTCTTAATATAAGACAGAAGTAGATACTAATTTTCAGTATATGTCACCAACCTTATTGTCTTTTATCTAACTCTCTGTAAAAGATCTTTTTTCTTACTCATGCAGCAGTATAATTTTTATAGATATGCAGTGCCAGTGATCCACTGCTTGTATCACAAATTAAAAAAACCCCAAACCACTGTACACTGTTCTTCAGTCAGCAGGATGCAAAATGCCTATTAATTATATATCAACCATGTGTATGCAATCGTAGACGTAGAGTTAAAAAGGAGTTTCATGATAAACATACCACTTACTGAACTGAATGGATATTTGAATCCCAGTTGTCTGAAGAAGGGGGAATTGAGTGTCTAGTCTCTGTAATATCTTATTGAAATGAACAATACTGTGCACTTATAGAAGGAGAAAGAAAATTGCTTGGACAGGTAATATGAATTCCAGACATGTCAGTGATTGCTTTGCTTTGCCATTTCTGAAGTGTCAAGTTTTCAAATCAGTATTATTCACCTCTAATTAATATCAATACCCTGAACCCAAATCTTTCTGTAATTGCTTTTTCATGTGTATTTTCCATATGTTCTCACCCTAAGACAGTATGTAGGCTTGAGAGGCCTAAACCATTTATAGTTCAGCAAAGACCTTAAGCTGTGCTTTTCAAGTTTTATTAACAACAAGTTCCAGTTCCATACTGATTTTCCTGCTGTGCATACAAAAATGCCATGAGCATTTTTGGTGGATATTAACAAATGTCAACAGTACAAAACC
This sequence comes from Acanthisitta chloris, assembly GCF_000695815.1. Lineage (NCBI taxonomy): Eukaryota > Metazoa > Chordata > Aves > Passeriformes > Acanthisittidae > Acanthisitta > Acanthisitta chloris. Next base: position 10,612 of record NW_008652064.1, on the reverse strand, counting down.
AATCCTACATTTTGCAGATAATTAGACCATCTGAAATAATTTTGAAAAGGTGGTTTCATTTGTGATCTGTGAGTAATTCACTTTCATGGACACATATTCCTTCTTAGAACTGGCTCGGGTAATTTACACATTACAAGGCTTCTAGACATAGTTGGCCACTTATCCAGTGCTAATAAATTGAAAATGTGTGTGCATGATTTAACAGAAAAAGGAAGATGTGAATGTAATGCAGGTAATTGCTGAACTACAGTTCTGCTTCTGACAGCTAAAGAATACATGAATAGAGCTATCTGGTGGACACAAGTTACTTTGCATCAACTTGCAAAATGCTGAGTTTTCATCTAACTAATTGAAAACAATATGACTATTTCTGAGAAAACTGTCTGATTCCAGACAAAATTATCCTAGAGGTTCAAGTGTGAGTCTGCATGTGAGGAGGGGATGTGGGACATTCTTCCTCCTTCAGGATCCATAAACAAATTTGGATGAAAAGTAAGCTTTCCTGTAAAAAAAAATAATAATAATCTATTGCAAAATATTTCTCGTTCAATGAAATAATGATTTCTTTTAAAAATAATTTCTGCTACAGCTTATTTCTGCCTGACTTTTCGTGTCACAAGCCACTGGCTAAATTGGTATATTTCCAATGCTGAACTACAAAATGGATGTTCTAGATTTGGTTTTTGGTTACTGGGAACAGATCTCTGCAGATTCACAAAGAGCTTTAGTTTTGAAGAGCTCTCTACATCAAAGGATAAGTCTCTTCTTTACCAAGGTTGTGTTTCTGCCTCTGCCAGCACCAGGTATTTTGCAAGGTTTGTTACAAACTCTATGGGAAAAACAAGAAGTCTGACAACTCTTAACAGTGGTGGAATTTCGTGAGGAAAAAAATAAACATGGCTGAAGAATATAGGAGTGTTGTGCCCTGGCATATTGGTGATGCAATAAAGTTTGCTCTTTTTTTTTTTTTTTCTTAAAAAGCCTCTGTTTGGGGTTGGGTGTATTTATTTATTTATGTATTCATGGCTTGCTTGGTTGGTTTTAAATTTTTCTTTTTACTGTTTGATGTTGGATTTCTTCCATCCCAATGAGATTTTAAACAGACATATGAAAAATAAAAGCCTATACTTAAAACCCTCAAGTAGGAACACAGAAAAATGTTGAGTTGTGAGGGACAAGTGTCACAATTAAAGAAGTAAAATCTTGTAAATTCTGTAACACTGAAATCTTGAAATCATCAGCACAGAAACTGAGCTGTTATTACTGAAAGGCTCAGCAAATACAAGCATTGCAGTTCTCATTAAAACAAGCAACATTAGCCACAGTAAAGAGAAACAAGCAAAATAAAAATTAAAAAGCAGCCAAAATGCATAGCCAATCTTATCTCTAGTGGCTTGTTAAAATTAAAATTTGTAAAAATTGCTTTACCTATATGCTCAGGATTCGGTGTCTGCTCAAATTATGGACATCAGGAGAAACATCCATGAGTCTGGGTCATGTTACAAAGGCATGAAACAGGTGTACAGAGTTGGAGACTTAACTCAGCAGTTTATATATTCCCATTGAAAGAGAAATACTTAACAGAAGGAACACTTTGTTTTGTTTTGTTTTCTGGCTAAAACCCCTGTCATTAAGATTGTAGAACAAATAGTTTCACTTGTTCATTTTCATTTTTGAGGCACTAGTAGATGAAATGATCTACAATTACTTGGTACTGAGCTGACAAAGTATTTCAGCTCAGCCTCTCCTGCCTTCCTTCTTAATACAGACATTCTGGAAATGTGTAATTCTTACCACTCCTCCTATTATTTCTGCTCCACATCTCTGGTGGCTTCAGATCTTCCTTCCGCCCATCCAACATGGTCTTTTAATATCCCTCAACGACTCACACCAGCAACTGGCATCAGAATCAGCCTTCAGCAGCCCAGCACTACCTTGGAAAGTGGATGTCATTATTGCCATTGATCACCAATGGAGCAGAGGATCTGTGTCAGCTGAAAAGGCGCTTAACTCTTTAGTATTGCCTCAGTTCACGGTGGTTCCTTTTCTGTCTCCTGATATTTTATTACAGCAGAATCATTTTAATTGGCACATGCTGGTGGAAACAAAACTGCATCTGTTGAGGGCCAGATTCTAGCACTCCTGCTCAGGTGGTACAAGTCCCTTGTTCTGGAGTGTGTCCATTGAAATCAAGGGATCTGCCCAATTGTTAGAGGTTCATAGGAACACATTGTTCTGATAGGTATTCACTTTTATTCCATAATATGCTTTAAAAATACACACTGTACAAACCATTAAAAAAACTCCTATTAAAGTAAGTTTTGCCATAATAGAGCAGGGAAGCAGCAGGAAGGGAACAAAAGGCTACCCAGCACGACACTTATGCTAGCAAACACCAATTCACACCTGTTAACTACTGTGAATAAAATCTTTGGAATCAGTTCCTCAAAAAAGTCAAAGAAAGAAAGAAAAACTGTTCACCATGAAAGAAAATGGGAACCTCAGGTGTGCTGCTGAAAGCTTACAGAGTCAGATCAGCATTTATAATCAGTCACTTCTGAGACTACCTGAAGGAATGGAAGGAGAGGACTTGGCAGGTATACAAAGTATACACAAGCACAGAAGAATTGGTCTTCGTAATTTTGAAGTGAAATGGAGGATAACCCCACCAGGTCCCGGCAAAGACACAATGTTCTGAACTAAAAGTTCAGCCAGAGCTTTGGTCCTGGGAGATAATTATAAGGCTGCCTGACCTAAGTGACCCAACTTAATGAAATGAGTATGTCTGAACTGTGGAGAAAAGAAAAATATGCAGTGAGCATCAAAATGGGGTTCCTGATCTGTCACTGCTATTCAGATTCTTACGAAAAGAGACGTGTCATTGTTAAAGGCTTTTCCATTAATAGATGTCAGCCTTCGTGGCTACACACAACCAAGCAGAGTATAGAAACATAACTGAACAAATTCTGATCTCATTTCTATGTCCACAAACCTGGTGATGGTTGCCTGAAAACTGTCACTGAAGACTGAAGTGATTGTATTCAGGACATCTGCTCAAGATAGGCATTCAATAGTCAGTGTTACTTGTCAATCTAAAGTCCAATTACACTTCCTTACCTTTGTGAGGATCATGCAGTTGGGAAATATAATCAATGTGAGCAGGCAGGGCAAATTTGTCCATTATTAATAACAATATTTCATTATTTGCAATAGAATGTCTTGCAGAGAGATCTAAGATTACTGAAGAACCTATGGGCTTATATCTTACACATTTTATATCTGCTTTACATTAGCCCTGGTCCCAAAATAAGGTTAAACTAGAAAAATCCAGCTGTGGAATGTCTGGCTTGGTGAATTTTATAGTGGTATGGGGCTGCCTTCCATTGCATACCACTGAGAATGGATAATATGGCTTGCATATCCACAGCCCAGCAATACTTGACTCCCCATGCAGCGCAAACGGCCTGTTCACAGACGACGTAGCATAAATCCTAAGGCTGTATATCTCATTTTCCTTTATTTACACACACATGTAGTCTTAAACAAGGGATGCTTCAGCAGGCAAGAGCAAGGTACAGTACTTAATGTGCAAATTCAGTTCAGCAGAACTCCAACTAAGACACATCGGCCTCAAGGGCTTTTCTCTCAAAGAGTGATCCTAAGTTCTCCACAGAAGGAAACTTGCTGTACTACATTTTTCTGAACTTTAAAGGAAAAAAGTCCTGATTCTAAACTGAAAAAGAGAGTAAATGAATGAGCAACTTCACTGAAAGCAAGGAGTGGCCCTGGTCTATTCTAGGAGAGCTATAGAGAATCCAGACAACGCAGTCATGACAAGAAAATGTTCCCACTTTTTTTCTTTTTTTTTTTAAACTCTTTTGTTGTAAGAACATTATCCATCTCACTGACTTTATTCTCAGCAGCAAACCTCAGACTGGTCTTTGAGGACTCTTTTAAATAACGTCCAGTATGGATGTAAAAAGGAAGCAAAAAAGAACAAACAAACCTAAGGTTTACATTTTGCCATATTTCTAAGCTACCTTTTTAATACTCAGGCTTCCCCTTCACCCTTTTCCCAAGTCAGTTTCAGTCCCATCGTTTTCTCCCTGGATGATTCCCTCACAGCGGGCAGAGAGGCACCACTTCCAGGCAACTCCTGCTGTGCATCAGTTGTTCCCCTGTAGTCTTTTTCTTGAGGCTCCTTGGCATGGCTCAGCCTCCCCAGCTACTTTGGCCTCAATTTCCATGCTTCTGTGTCATTTAGTGACTGGCTACAGTGAAATCTCATTTACTTGGAAGCTGACCTGCTGAATATTCTGAATAATTTTAGATTTGGTCCTGGGATCTGACTGGGTTCTGCTGTGCATCAGTTGTTCCCCTGTAGTCTTTTTCTTGAGGCTCCTTGGCATGGCTCAGCCTCCCCAGCTACTTTGGCCTCAATTTCCATGCTTCTGTGTCATTTAGTGACTGGCTACAGTGAAATCTCATTTACTTGGAAGCTGACCTGCTGAATATTCTGAATAATTTTAGATTTGGTCCTGGGATCTGACTGGGTTCTTGCATTTTAAGAGTCTCTTTCCCTTTAAATCACTTCATGTGGTATAACATCACAAGGTACATTTGTTTTGCCAAAAATATATCCAAAAGAATTAGTATTTAGCTGTTAAATATCTCCTGTTTTCCTTATTCTTTGAAACTATGAGCAGCTGGGAAATGATGATGTTCCCATTCTGTTATAGTAGACCCTTGATGGACTGACTAATGTAATCTCAGAAACTTGGGTGCAGCCTTATGTTCAAATTGGAAACTCATGGCTATGGCAAATAAATAAACCAGAAAAGCTTGGAAAACTCCTGGTCTTTTTGGAACTTCAGTTGCCCCTACACACTTCTGCAGATAACTTGGGGAACTGCAGATAAGGAAAGAAATGAAGTTCAGAGGACACTTATCATGTTCCTGTCTGGTTTTCTGTTTAGTGGATACTCCAGACTAGAATTCTAGTCATGCACTAGTTTCAAATCAGTTCCTTTAAGCAAATATTACTTTCAATCTCTGCTTTGTTCAACTCCTCATCCTTCCTGGGTGCACCCACATGCATTCCTCTTGCAGAAACTTTTGCTGAGGGAGAAATAAACTTATTCTTGATGGTTCTCGGAAGAAAATCTGGAACAGTGGTAAAACAGGAGAGGAGTAGAAGTCACAATCTGAAAGGTGCCAAAAGGATTTGTCACACATTTGTGACTCGATCCTGTAGCAGAAGAGTGCATGCCAGTGCTGCTGGCTGAAACTGGCTGGAGTTTTGCTAGGCCCTACTATATATATATATATATAGTGCCTAGATTTGGTTCCCTAGGACAAGGGCCCATCAACAACTCAACACATCATTGGTGTTTCTGCAGGACAGAATTTCACTGTTGTCTTTGACCTCAGGGTAATCAGGATTTTGTCTTTAAAGAAAGATTTATCAACATTGCCTGAGTTCTTTTACTTGCCAGGCCAAAAGTCCTCCTAATATCCATGGAGATCTTTTCTGCCTTACCCCAGTCCCTCTACATGTCTCTGCTTAAACACGTAAGGGCAGAATCATAAGATGGTTTTGGGTAGATTGCTCTTTCTTTGGTCTTCACAACACTTCTTTTGCAGGTGTTTATATTCTTTTTTCCTCAGGAAATATAAAATAACCCAGCTACCTAAATTGTATATACTAAGTGAATTGGAACAACTAAGATAAAGTGATTTTAGAAAGAACATAAAAAATGACCTTCAAGAACATTTTCAAAAAGATTCCTTTCCTGACTAAATGTTTGAGAAAAATGCCAGTACTGGAAGATTCAAAAGGCAAATACAGCCATTGTAGACATTTATATTGTACAGAGTAGAGCTAAATATCCTGCATCATTGTCACTATATAAATAATGCCTTGTGGTATTAATTTTAAAATGCCTAAGAAAATTAACATTATGTATTTATTAGCAGATTACTCAAATGATTTATAATCTCAGAGGTCCCTGTAGTACTGCTGAAAATTTTCCCATTCATTTCACTGGACACAACAGCATAAAATGACATAAAGTGCTTCTCTTGTTTTCTCATACTTCTCACCAGGTTATACAACCTTTTCATTGTGCCACCAGATATATCTCCTTTTTGTCCTTAGGATTCTTCTACACAATTTCAATATTCTTGTCCGAGGGAGAGAAAGGGAAAAAACATTCATATAATCAGTTCAAAGTTTGAAAATACCTTCTGTTTACAACTCTTCTTTTTCACATTAAAAAATATTGGTTTGGGGAAATATTTTTTTGTAAGGTCTCAAAAAGAAGACCTTCCAGACTCCAGGACTAAAGACAAGACACTCTTAACAGTGCAAATATTCAGCTGAAAATTTTAATCAGGACTGGAAGTGGAGTTGGCAGATTGATTTAAATTAGGCAGGCCTGACTCTATATGGGGAAGTCTATGCTTGCATATCCATTTTTTTTACGCCACTGCTTCTTTTGGATTCTTAGATAAAAGAGAATAAAGTGGGCATTCTCCACTTGATGCAATTTCACTATACAGTGATTCCCATCAATGTATAATTAAAAGTGGATTTCCTTTTCCCTGTTTGGCTGAGATGGGGGAGGGTCTGCATAAACCTGGTTGATGTGAAGTGAACAAAGAGAACTTTCATGAGTTCTCCTGCAAACAGTCTATCAGTTACAATTCCTAGTGTTCACACTGCTGCACTGTTCAAAAGGAGCTCTAAAAAAAAAAGTCAAGCAGGGGGTCCAAGAAAAATTCAACCCGCATGCCAACTAAGGGAAAGAAAGAGAAGGCAGGAAAAAAACCCTAGCTTTTGTTGTAAAAAGAACTAATGAAGCTGCTCTTAGAACTGTCCACGGTGACACAACAAGCCTGTGCACCCACACACATTGTGAGAATGCCAGTCACCCACAGTAATGAGAAAAGGAAACACTGTGGGCAAAGGAAATATATGAATACATTGCTTTTATGGTTTAACTGTAGGGAATCACAACGCTGGCCCACAATATCTTGTGCCAACTGCCAAAATTGGTAAAGTAATACATAAGGTTGTCTACTTATATTTTTCTTACAGACAAGATGGACTGGTGGGGGGTAAAATCCCATTATCATTATAAATTGCTAATTAAATAATTATCAATTAGATGGGCAGACAGAACTCATTCCAATGAATTCCTTAGAGAGCTTTCAGTAAAGAAAAACAGTAATTTTGATTATTTTTTTTTTATCCATACTTCCTGCCTAGGGGCTCTAAATAGAGATGATATATGGTGTATCCCATGTTAGACTTGCACACGGTATATCCCATGTTAGAGCTCAGGGACAAACACTGAACTTTGGAGCATATATAGATCTTTTTTTCAGTTTTTCAGATAAATGGCCTTAATTTCATGATATTAATTAGAAACCCAGGGTTATTTCCTAAGGAATAAAAATAATACTTTCCAGACTTTTACATGGCTTTGAGAAATCTCCTTCTTCCAAGTAACTGATAACATTTTCTAATATAATTGCATTTTCTTTTCCTTTTTTTTTGCATAATCCAGAATTTTTCTTTGAAACAAAATATTAAAATATATAATATAGACACATACACAGATAACAGATGGTATTGAACACAGTGCAATGAGTATTTTTAATGAACTTTTGTCTATTCATTAATACCTATGCAAAATTAAACCCTATGCTTGTAGGTTTTAGCTGTCAAGTTTTCAGATCAGCCCTTTGGGCAAAGATACTGTTGTCACACTAGTGAGCAACAGAAATGATCCTGTCTCTTCCTGTCCCCCTTACTCGTGTGAGTAATCTTTTCTGAGGAGAGGGGTCCTGCTGGCTTTAATAAACTTACTCAGCTCTAATCAGTCATTACTCATATGTGCAGAGGGTGATTGCACCCACAATTTTCTTGTCCTAAATCACTTTTCCAAGACAAATAAAACCTGTAATGATATGCAACTGCTATAAGAAACCTTCAGTTGTCTGTGACAAGGAATATTTTCTAAGAACAGAAGTTCTGCAGACTGAACTGAAGAGCTGCACAAATTCTTGAGACAGAGTTTTCATTGCCAGCAAGAACCAACAAAAAAGTGAGGAACGGAAATGGTAACATGAAAGATGGACTTATAATTCCAAAGCCAGGAACATTTAAATATGAATGGAGCTTGCTGCCGTCCTCTATCTTTTGTCAAAAAATATGAAACTCTGGAACTCCTTTTGTTGCCTTCTTTGTTAACTGTATGAGGCTGAAAGTAGTTAGATGGCTTGTTTCATTTTCATGCTCCATCACAATGAGACTCTCAAAAATGAATGCTGATAAATACATGAAAATGCTGAAGGGTTCATAAGGGATAGAAAACTTTCTTTTCTGTAGTCATCTGTCACTGGATGACTTCCCAGGGACAATCATAATGAAGAACAAACAGCAAGGTGGATTTTTAATGTTTAGAAAGGGGAGCTGAGCTATAGTCTAAAATTAAAAAATCATGATACATATATGAGAACAAAATCAAGTTCTACGAAGTATATTTAGAAATATGCATTTTACTGTTTTCCCTGTTAGTTTCTGGAAGATCACAAAATCCTGAGGTATGTTCCTCATGATGATGTTCTCTAACATGATTTACTTTGAGGAATACTTAATGGAGAAAGGTGCCTACTACATTTTGTTATTGAGTTTTTGTTCATGGTTCAGGATTGATTCAGCAGGGAGTAGTTTTCCAGTGTGGCACAGCATGACTCCAAATCAATAAGGTTAATAGATGTGGTGGCCACACAGTCAGAGGTGATGTGCCTGGCATTTTCTGTGCCAATGAAGAAAATTTCTGATGACGAGATGTCATTTTTGTGCCGGCAGTAATGTCACCCTGATTACCTAGAGCACGTAGCCAGTTAGTAAGTTAGCAAGACTGTAAATGGCCCATTAATCTGAATTATCTTTACAAGAACTGTTTCAAAAAATTTTGCTTGCACCCAAATCACTGGCACCTCTGTGATTCTTGAAATGCCAACAGCATACTTGCTATATAAAAACAACATTGCTGTGTAGAAGTGACTAAATGGGAATGGCTAGCCTGGAATGTCACTCTATGTTTTAAACTCTCAAAAGCACACTATAAAACCTGCAAAATGCCAGTCTTAAACAAAAATAATTTAAAAACTGCAAGTTGTTTTAAAAAATAAATACATGAGCGAAAGGGGAAAACAATACAATGCAAGATATCACTGGAAAAAAAACCTAATAATGTGGATGTCAAATTTACTGATGTAATGAGAGTGTGATACGTTGGTCTTCCTGTAGTTGTAATTTTCTCTGACTTTTTAAAATATGCAAACTCTTAACAGTGTCTCCCAGATCATTAATGGGTACACGCTCCCAGATGGCCTGCATTGTGAACAAAGTGCTGGACTGGACTGGTAGGAGAAATCTGTTTAATATTCCAATACCTAAATGTCAGAAAGGTGTAATTCAGTGTGTCACTGAAAGATGAGATGAATAGAATACAATTTATGATGACTTTAGTTAACAAATGGCATTAAGGGAAGAATTTCCATAATTAAATCATTAACTAATATGAAATATTGATTTCCTCTCTAATGTTACTCTATTACTGCTTGTCAGACTTGCAGATACCCAAGGAACACTCTGCAGTCCCTACCAGCAACAATAATTTGCATTATGCTAACACTCTTGAGCACTATCAGGCATAGAAAACAGAGCAAGGTACCATGTGTACCAAGCCATCCCAGCCTCAAAGAGTTCACAGATAAAATTTTGATGAAAAGTAATAGGATGGTTGCAAGGGATGTCTGTGCAAACAGACTGGATAAAATGGTGATTTCTTTTAGGAGAGAAATTCCAGACTGTCTTCCTTAAACTCTCTCTACTGTCTGGTAACAGATTTAGAGCTTCTCTGTCATCTTTACAGGGCTTCTAGATAGTTGCTTATCTGAAGGACTAAGTTCTATTGTAATTTACTTCAAGAACTTTCATTAGAAAAACCACAAGGGTTTGGATTTTTTTGGCCGCTGTCTATATATTCCTGTTGTCCAAGAGAAGTTGAGCATGTACCATGGAAAAATACAGCACATAACGATTTTACTTATTTTCCAGTATGCTCATTAAACATGTTAAATAGTGGAACATATTAACTTAACTTGAAAATGCAGAAGGACTGGAAGAGGCAAGATTAAAAAAAAAAATTTACGCTAAAAACATCCTCCTTAATTGAGTTGTAATCAGTTAGTATTGATCATTAGTCCTTTCTTTTACCAGCATGATGAAGATAATGATGATAATGATGACGATGATGCAATGTGCAGCACTTGGATAATAAAGAGAGGATGGAAAATTGTTTAAATATTTGATGATAATTCTTTCTTGAAGGTGATATAGGCAGCACAACATCATATATTACTCTCAAATTCATGACAAAGCTTGAAAAGAAGTTGAATAAGCAATTTATTTTTGTTATGCTTTCCCAGACCTACTTTTAAGGAATTGGTCCAGTCTGTGCTAAAATGGAAAGGGGCTATATTTTCAAGAAATGCTTTCAAAAATTTTTTATTTTCTACCTCAGTCTTTCAGCAG